>NW_007735291.1:22449-35666 GCF_000696425.1 Galeopterus variegatus | reverse complement strand
TTTCTTTCTTTCTTTCTTTCTTTCTTTCTTTCTTTCTTTCTTTTTTTCTTTCTTTCTTTCTTTTGCTTAGGATTGCTTTGGCTGTGTGTGGTCTATTGTTATTCCATGTAAATGTCTAGATAATTTTTTCCATTTCTGAGAAAAATGTCATTGGAATTTTGATGGGGATTGAATTGAATCTGTAGATCAGTTTGGTCAATACGGACATTTTCACAATGTTAATTCTTTCAATCCAAGAGCATGGGGTATCTTTCCATCTTTGTGTGTCCTCTTTAATTTATCTCAACAGTGGTTTGTATTTCTCTTCATAAAGATTTTTCATATCCTTGTTTAACTTTATTCCTAAGGTTTTTTTTGTTTTGTTTTTTGGTGGCTATTGTAAATGGGCTAGATTTCTTGATTTTATTTTCTACATGTTCACTGTTGGAGTATGGAAATGCTACTGATTTTTGTGCATTGATTTTGTATCCTGCAACTTTGCTGAAATCATTTATCAACTCTAAGATTAGGCTGTTTGATATATAGGATCATGTCATCTGCAAACAGGGACAGTTTGACTTCATCTTTTCCAATCTGGATGCCCTTTATTTCCTTCTCTTCTCTGATTGCTCTGGCTAGTACTTCCAACATTATATTGAATAGGAGTGGTGAGAGTGGGCATCTTTGTCTAATTCCTGTTCAGCTTTTCCCCATTCAGGATGATATTGGCAGTGGGCTTATCATATATGGCTTTAATTGTGTTGAGATACTTCCCATCTATACCTAACTCGCAGAGAGTCTTTATCATGAATGAATTTTGAATTTTGTCAAATGCTTTTTCAGCATCGATAGAGATGTTCATATGGTCTTTGTCTTTCCTTTTATTGATGTGGTGTATCACATTTATTGATTTGTGTATGTTGAACCAACCTTGCATCCCTGGGATGAATCCCACTTGATCATAGTGTATAATTTTGTGTATATGTTGCTGTATTCTGTTAGCTAGTATTTTCTTTTCTTTTCTTTTTCTTGACCAGTAAGGGGATTGCAACCCTTGGTATGGTGTTGTCTGCACCACGCTCAGCCAGTGAGCACATCGGCCATCCCTATATAGCGTCTGAACCTGCAGCCTCAGTGCTACCAGTGCCGCAGTCTCCCTTCTGAGTCACGGGGCCAGCTCCTGTTAGCTATGAACCTGCAGCCTCAGTGCTACCAGTGCCGCAGTCTCCCTTCTGAGCCACGGGGCCAGCTCCTGTTAGCTAGTATTTTATTGAGGATTTTTGCATCTATATTCATAAAGGATATTGGCCTGTACTTTTTTTTATTTTTGATGTATTTTTGTCTAATTTTGGTATCAGGGTGATGTTTGCTTCATAGAATGAGTTTGGGAAAATTGCCTCTATTTCAATATTTTGGAATAGTTTGTAGAGAATTGGTATCAGTCCCTCTTTGAAAGTTTGGTAGAACTCTCAGTGAACTTGTCGGGTCCTGAGCATTTCTTCGTTGGGAGTTTTCTGATAACAGCTTCAATCTCTTTTATTGTTATTGCTCAGTTCAGATTTTCTACATCTTCTCAGCTCAGTTTTGGTAGTTTGTGTGTCCAAAAATTTATCCATTTCCTACAGATTTTCAAATTTGTTGGCATATAGTTGTTTATAGGAGTCACCAATGATTTCTTTTATTTCTGAGTTATCAGTTGTAATATCACCTTTTTCATTTCTAATTTTTGTTATTTGGGTCTTCTCCCTTCTTTTCTTAGTTGGCCATGCTAATGGTTTGTCAATTTTATTTATCTTTTCAAAAAACCACTTTTTCTTTCATTGATCTTTTGTATCATTTTTCGGGTTTCTATTTCATTTAGTTCTGCTCTGATCTTTATTTCTTTTTGTCTACTAACTTTGGGTTTGGATTATTCTTGTTTTTCTAGTTCTTTAAGATGAAGTATTAGGTTGTTTATTTGCCATCTTTCCATTCTTCTGAAGTAAGCATTTAATGCAATAAATTTCCCCCTTAGCACTGCTTTTGCAGTATTCCACAGGTTTCGGTATGATGTGCCTTTATTTTCATTAGTTTCAAGACATTTTTTGATTTCCTGTTTAATTTCTTCTTGGACCCATATGTCATTAAGTAGAATGCTGTTTAATTTCCATGTGTTTATATAGTTTCCAGAGTTTTGTTTGTAATTGATTTCTAATTTTAATCTATTGTGATCTGAAAAAACATCTGGAATAATTTTATTTTTTAAAAAATTTGTTTAGACTTGCTTTATGACCTAACATGTGGTCTATACTGGAAAATGTTCCATGAGCTTATGAGAAGAATGAATATTCTGAAGTTGTTGGATAAAATATCTGCCAAGTCCAGCTGGTCTAAAGTATTGTTTAGATCTTGAGTTTCTCTACTGATTTTTTGCCTAAATGATTTGTCCAATGTTGAGAGTGGGGTGTTCAGGTCCCCCACTATTATGGTGTTAGTGTCTATCTCATTCTTTAGATCTAATAGTGTCTGCTTTATAAATCTGGCTGCTCTGATATTGGGTGCATATATATTTATGATTGTTATGTCTTCTTGATGGGCACATCCTTATATCTTTATATAGTGGCCTTCTTTATCTCTTTCTATAGTTTTTGCTTTAAAGTCTATTTTATCTGAGATGAGAATAGCTACTCCAGCTCATTTTTCATTTCTGTTTGCATGGTTTATGTTTTTTCATCCTTTCACTCTTAGTCTATGTATGTCTTTACAGGCAAGGTGAGTCTCTTGGAGGCAGCGTATTTTTGGGTCCATCTTTTTAGTCCAGTCAGTCAGTCTGTGTCTTTTGAGTGGGGAATTTAATCTCTTTACATTTAGGGTTATTATTGAAAGGTATTGATTTACTAATAGCATTTCATTGGTTTTTGTTTAGATGTCTTAAGTATCTTATGCTCCATTCTGATTTTCTGTTTGTCTTCTGTGTTTGTTGGTTTCTTGGGGTGGTTGATAAACTATTTTTTCTCTTTACCACTAGCATTTTTGTTTTACTGGTAGGTTTTGTTCTTTCTTGAGTATTCATGGCAGTGACGGTTGTTTTTCAAGTATCAAACCCTGTACTCCCTTGAGAATTTATTGTAAGGCTAGTCGTGTGGTAGTGAACTCCCACAGTTTCTGTTTGAGAAATGTACTATTTGTCCTGCATTTTGGAAGAAAAGCCTTGCTGGGTAAAGTATTCTTGGCTGGCAATTTTTGTACTTTAGTATTTTGAATACATCAGCCCATTCTTTTCTAGCTTTTAGAGTTTCTGATGAAAAGTCTGACATTAGTCTGATTGGGGCTCCCTTACAGGTGGCTTGCCACTTCTCTCTTGCAGCTTTTAAGATTCTCTCTTTGTCTTTGAGTTTTGCCAGTTTAACTATAACATGTCCTAGAGAGGAATGTTTTGGGTTGAGTATGTTTGGATATCTTTGGGCCTCCTGAATCTGAAGATCCGTGACTTTCCCTATACCTGTGAAGTTTTCTGCTATTATCTCATTGAATATGTTTTCAATGCCATTTCCTTTTTCTTCCCCTTCTGGAATACCCATGATTCAGATATTTGAGTGCTTAAGGTTGTTTGCTATCTCTCTTAGATTTTCTTCAGTTTTTTTAATTCTTTTTTTCTTTTTTCTGGTCTGCCTGTGTTAATTCAAGAAGCCTGTCTTCAAGGTCAGAAATTCTCTCCTCTGCTTGTTCTACCCTGCTGGTTAGACTCTCTGTTGTGTTTTTTTATTTCATTGAATGAAAACTTCAGCTCCACAAGTTCTGCTACATTCTTTTTCAGGGTATTGATTTCTTTGTACATTTCTTCTTTCAGATTCTGTATATTTTTTCTCACTTCATTGTGTTGTCTAACGTGGCTCTTGGGCCTCTCTGAGCATCAGGGACTGACCTGGGCTGGGGGTTCCACAGTGCCTGCCTGTTCTGGCACAGTTGACTTGGGGCGTGTGGGCCAGTGGCTCTCAGGCCTCTCTGTGTGGCGAGGACTGGCCTGGACTGGGGTCCCACAGTGTCTGCCTTTTCTGGTGTAGCTGACTTGGGGCATGTGTGCCTGGTGTCTCTTGGGCCTCCCCGGGTGGCAGGGACTGGCCTGGGCTGAGGGTCCCATGGCATGCAGCTCCTGCCTGTATGGCTCTCAGGCCTCCTGTTGTTACTTTTTAATAGTTGCAAATTGGCTGATTTGTGGGGAGAGTGGTGCTAGGAACTGTCTACTCTGCCGTCTTGACCAGAAGCCCCTATCTGCATCTTCAGCACGTGTTCGTGGGACACCTCTCAAGCACCTGTCCACACTGCGCTGTGTGCCTGGCTGGGTCCTTCCTCCCCTGATCACCCAGGCAGAGGCCCCTCCCCTCCATGACTCCTTGGCTGAAGGCGTCTCAGCTCAGGTGGCCGTGCCAAGCCGCTGTCTGTTGACCATGCCCCAGAGTATGGAACAAACATTTTTCTAAAAGTGTCCCCATTGAAAATGGCTGTGTATGTCCCCACCATGAATTAATTTGCACTTGTAAATGAGATTAACCAGCCTGTCATCCAAAGGACATTTGTCAGTGAGATGGCCAAGTGACTGGTGGCCAGCCTACTGGGGGATGCTTTCAGGGGTGAAAATTCTCCACAGAAGATAGCTTCTGCTCTCCATTAACTTCTTTTAGAATTATGACTCCTACTCAGAAAACTTTGGCTCTAGTTTTCAGCTGCAGGATTGTAGTTGGGGGTAGGAAACCTACCCTGGAATGAGCCCCTGTGGGGTGTGGCTCCCTGGGCAGGTGATTGGGGATAGGAGAATATGAACTGGGGCTGTTTCTGCCTGAGGAAGGCAGTGGCCCAGAGACGGGGCCTTCTTTCCTGGTGCTTCCATAAGAGAGTTAAAAGCATTCCTTGAGGTCACTTGCCCAACAGGTCCCACAGTGAGTCTCCGGCAAAGTCTGAATCTGAATTCTAGGCTCTGGACCCCTGAGCAGTGCCCTCTCACTCCACTGTCACCTGGGGGAGAAATGGAATGAGGGAGATAGGGCAAGACTGTGACGGGGGAGAGTGTAGTAGGAAAGGACATTAGTGATGCTCTGGACCCTTTCTAAAGCTATAGGTTAAATTAATGATCTCCAAAGTCTCCTCCTTAGAAAACCTCTCAAACCCACTGGAGAACACAGTACCCGAGGACTCAGAACAGGAGTCTCTCTTCTTCCTACGTCTCTGCAGATATGGTCCCAGCAACAAGGGCAGGATCTTGCATCAGGAAAAGCTCAGGGACAATTCTTGTCCAATCCCCTATTTTTACACTTGAGGTCCCAGGATGCAGTGGATTAAGATACGTACTCTAGGAAACACAGAAATGCAAGAGTTAAACTTGATCTAGAATCTGTATTTCTGGACTTCTAACCCAGTCCCTTTAAGCTATATTGAGGATTAACATTTGCCTGCCCTGGGGCTCCTGTCTGAGGAGATTTTCACCCTCCCCAGAATTTTAAGACTTCTATTTAAGTATGCAAATCATGGATGTAATAGCCAGCGCTGAGCAGTAAGTGATCCTGTGCTGCCCTCTGGTGGAGGCTTGTACTATATATTACTATGAAACCTCAGTAGGACTGAAGGGGCGGGGTCCCATCTCTGTCGGGACATAATCCCAATTCCTCCAAGGCTGTGGGCTGGTTGGCTCCATAGTCTCCTCTCTTTCTCATAATCTGTGCCAACCACCCTTATGCTTCTTCCTCAGACTGGATGTGAGTGTTCTCCAACCTTAGTTTTCTTTCTCAAGCTCTCTCTTCTTTTCCGTGCAAGCGCTGCACAGAGAGCGGGTATATAAAGGTGTAAGTGCAGTGTACTTAGGTTGGTCTCCCTGCTGGCTAGGGCGCCTCCTGAGGGAAGGGGCTTGGCCGTTTGTTGTTTTTACCTAATCGCTGGATACCCAGCACCTGGCACTGGGCCTGGACTATAGCAGGCACTCAAATATTACCTAAAAAGAGGGAAAGAGGGAGGCAGGGAGGTCACATTAATAGCCTTAGACATCTTTGAACACCTACCACACCTGGCACAGAGCCTGACAGAGTAGCATTAAATCATGGCTGGACAAGAGAATGTATGAAAAAATGACCTTCCCCCAGGGCTTCCTCTTGTCAAACTTACATTTCTAATCTCCAGCAACATTGTCCCCCAGTACTGTCCTAGCTATTGTCCAAGTCTAAAGAGAGGGAACCAACCTAAATGTCCATTGACAGGTGACTGGATAAACAAAATGTGGTATATATATATATATATATATACACATGGGATACTACTCAGCCATAAAAAGAATGAAATTCTTCCACTTGCAGCAACATGGATGCGGTTGGAGAAACTTATGTTAAGTGAAATAAGCCAGGCACAGAGGGAAAAATACCTCATGTCCTCACTTATAAGTGGGAACTAAGAGAGAAAGAAGGAAGGAAAGAAAGCCCACAGTGTTGTATTGGATTTGCAGAGGGAGAGGACACTCATGGGGTTGCAGACTGAGAGAACAGACCTAGGGTAGTGGGGGGTGCGGAGGGGGAGGGAAATTGGGGAGAGGTTGGATGGGGGTAATGGGCCTGCTGATAGTATTGCTCTGATGGTCACATCTTGGGCACAGGTGGTGGTGGTCAGCTTTGTGCCCCCTGAGCATGCATAACCAATAATAAATAACTAAAAAAAATGGTTAATTTTATGTTGTTAAAAAAAAAAAATACCCTGACGTTAAATAACAGGAATACTTGGTTGCAAGATAAGATTCAGTGTAGATTAAAGACACGTATACCAGTCAAATTGGGTGACAACAAAAGACATAGACAAAGGTAACTGAGTAAAAATAAAAAGATTTGAGTGTGCAGTTGTACCTAAAGAAATATCAATTTAAAGGTTAACATTTAATATTTGTAACTTTTTACTAATTTTATTCACATTGTTATTCTTTTTAAAAGGGAAAATAAATATAATTTTTTTTTTTTAATAAAGTGAGTGGGGCAATAAGGAGCCTTGGTTTTCACCCTTCTTTATTACGTTTTGGGTGTTGCTTTCAGATTTATCCAATTTTTCTCTCATTCAGCAAACATTTACCCAGCAGAGATGGAGATACCAAGACCAAAAAAAGGGCAATCCCTGTACTCCACGAGCTGCAGTTTCCGTGGAGAGAAGGAACAGGAGCGGAGTCGGGGAGGCCAGTCCGCAAACACTTGCAGGCCAGGGGGTGAGGAGGAGTTTTCAGAAGCCAGCATGGGTAGAAGCGGACAGTCAGGACTAGATTTGCTTGATATCAGACTGTTGGGCAAACCCGGGGTCCCCTTGCCCATGATATGTCCTGATACGTTTGTTGCATGTTTCCATAGGCAATGGAGCCCAGAGTTTGCATGTCCTGTTCATTGGCATGACACTACAGTGGCCCTGATTGCCTTAGAGAGTTCCTAAGAGTCCATGAGAAGAGACCTGTATTCTGACTGCATCAAATCCAACTAGCCTGACCTCGACACTTTCACAATTGTCTGTGCCCTTAGAAGGGAAGTTTTAATCAAGAGGAACGTGGGGGGACAGGACCGATGCTCATGTGCCTTCTAAGCAAATGCGACGGAGACTGCTCTAACAGAGGAATAAAGTATAACTAATGAAATTAAATTCAGGGAAGAAAGATGAGCTCTGCTAATGATTAATGTTCAACTTAATAGATCAGCAGGACATGCTGAGTTAAGAAGTTACCCAGAGGGTTCCAATCCAATGCCCATGTAAGGGAAGAAAAATGAAAGAAACCATTTCCTCTCTCCCCTCCCCCCACCAGCTTGTCTCTGGGGAAACACAACTATTAATTGCTCTGAAATGTCAGTTGCTTTGCTTCGAAGTAGCCACTTTCTTGGCTACTTTCTGATCTTCCCCCTGAAAATGCCTTGCAATGCGAAAATCGACTCTTCTGTTTGAAATCGAATTTGGGGACTGGCACCCACCCATTACGCATTAGCTTTTTCCAAAGGGACAAAGCAGCCCAATTTAACACGTGTGAATGGACGCCCTTCTGTTACCTGCCCCCACGCCAAGGAAGATGCACATGGGACACAAACAAGCCCAGAACTGTGAGAGGCAAGGTCTTCGGGGCGTCCAGAAGAGATGACAGAGAGCTAGAAGGTGTCTCAGCTGAGGCAGTGTGCCTGGGCTAAAGGAGGCTGTGCCATCTTCCTGGAGGGACAGGCTCTGGGCTCAGAGCAATGGGGGATGTGGGGCTGGGGTCTTCTGCTCTTTCTTTTCCAGGCACAAATGGCAGGTAGGAAAGGACCATTCCCCATTGGTTCCCCCTTTGGGACCTGTGGCTTCCTTCCTTCTCCATCCCTTCTTCTCTTGGGTTCTAAGGGGTCCTAAGTATGTGGTAGTCCCTGGAACAGCTGAGGACACTTGGCTGCAGGCCCTGCCATTCACAAGAGAACTGGACTAGCCATCTGGGAAGTGGACAGCTGGGGAATAAAACACCAGGAGGATTCAGAGCAGGCAGGCACAATGGTATGGGGGCAGGAAGGGGGGTTTTTTTTTTTTTTTTCCCAGAAGCAGACGTCTGTGTGACAGCCAAATAATCCCCCTATTTTGGACTCCATTGTATTTAACTCTGCAGTCTTTAAAATAATGTAATCTCTAGGACTCCCTGGCTTCCCAAAATCCTATTGACCTGTGAGTCAGATAAGAATTGATCTCATTTGTGTCTGAATGAATGAATGTTGTCTGTGCAAGCAGCAGACTTCAGGGCCAGGCTGGTATCCAGCATAATAAAAGCCAATGCATGCTTTGTGGTTACAGATTGGCACAAGAGCAGCCTGCCCTCCCTCGCTTAGGGGGCCCACAAGGGTCTGGGGGTGAGGGGCGTGGATGCCAGAGGCCTGCCTTAGTGCCTGTTTGCTGAGTACCTCATGACCTTGCTGGGAGTGCGTCTGATCAGCCATTTCCCCTGTGACTAAATATTTGGTCACAGCAGTAGGAGAGAATTCCATCAGTGGACAGCTCTATTTTAAGGCTCGGGTTTTGTTTTCTCTTGCCCATGAGGCAGCCCCTCCGGCAGGCTTGGGCATCTCTCACTGACAGCCACCCTGCATAATGTTAAGCAGGTGTCTGTACTTGCTGGGAGGCAAGGAAATGTGAAGGAAATGGATGGAATTGAGAGGCTGTGTTCCTTGGGGAGAAGGCAGCTTCTGGACTATGGGGATCTGTTTGCCAAGCCAAGGCAATGCCTGCTTGCAAGCTCCCTGTGGTGGGGTGCACATGTATGCACACACACACACACACACACACACAATACAATATGAAGATGGTATCCTGTTCTGCCATCACTGCCCAAAGCACTCCCTTCTCCAACCCAGCTAACCAGCTCATTCACTCACCTTCCTCTGTTTATGTGTTTCTGCTCCCATCCTTTTTCCGGGGACCACCTGCCCACTTCATGACCTGCCCTCTTTCCTTCTCTTTCCTTTAAAAGCTAATGGACTGTGTCCTGGTCTAGTAGCTCCGTCCCAGCTCTGTTAGCTGGCACTGTGGACTTTGGCAAGCCACTTTGCCAACCCAGGGCTGTTTCCTCATCTGTGACAATATCACCGCCTCGTAGGGGTGTAGTGGGAAGTGCCGTGTGCCCTGAGCCCCATCAGAGGGTTAGCTGCTCTTGTTCTCCAGCCTCGTTTGAGGCATTACAGCTCCTCTGTCATACACCTGCCATTTATGATCTAAGGGATAGATAGCATGGCACGGTCAGTGTTCCTGGCTTCTGGGTGAGAAAAACTGGCCCGTTTTGGCCCCTCCCCCCACTCCACAGCTCTCTTCCTTCCAGGACAGGGCAGGGGGCATGGCTGGAGGTCAGCCTAGTACACATTAGTTATTTGTCTGACTACCCTTTGGAAAAATGCTCTTTCCAGCTGTGCCTCTAGGAGGACGTCTGATTACAGGATGCCACCACTTGGACTCTCTTACCACCCAGCTCCTGTTGGTCCACAGGCGAGCACTTGAGTCACTTAGATCAATCAAAGAACTTGCCTGAAATCACATTCTGGATGGAGCTGATGGTAAGGAACACGATCTTTGTGTTGCCAATCAATATCCTCCTGTTCAGGCAGGCACCAGCCCGGGAGCATGGGGCTGCCGTGCAGAGAAGCAGAGTGGGTGCGTCCAGGGGTGCCTGGTTCCCTGAGCCCTTCTCCACTGCCATTTGCTTGTGTGGACCCATCCACATCCCTTTTGGACCACAACAACCATGAGGACATAGGTCTAAGACTCTGAGGGGGGACATGGAGTATGGCAGAGTTGGAAAAACTACAGGATTNACTCCACAGCTCTCTTCCTTCCAGGACAGGGCAGGGGGCATGGCTGGAGGTCAGCCTAGTAGACATTAGTTATTTGTCTGACTACCCTTTGGAAAAATGCTCTTTCCAGCTGTGCCTCTAGGAGGACGTCTGATTACAGGATGCCACCACTTGGACTCTCTTACCACCCAGCTCCTGTTGGTCCACAGGCGAGCACTTGAGTCACTTAGATCAATCAAAGAACTTGCCTGAAATCACATTCTGGATGGA
Organism: Galeopterus variegatus; assembly: GCF_000696425.1. NCBI lineage: Eukaryota > Metazoa > Chordata > Mammalia > Dermoptera > Cynocephalidae > Galeopterus > Galeopterus variegatus. Next base: position 25,140 of record NW_007735291.1, on the reverse strand, counting down.
GCTGATGGTAAAGAACACGATCTTTGTGTTGCCAATCAATATCCTCCTGTTCAGGCAGGCACCAGCCCGGGAGCATGGGGCTGCCGTGCAGAGAAGCAGAGTGGGTGCTTCCAGGGGTGCCTGGTTCCCTGAGCCCTTCTCCACTGCCATTTGCTTGTGTGGACCCATCCACATCCCTTTTGGACCACAACAACCACGAGGACATAGGTCTAAGACTCTGAGGGGGGACATGGAGTATGGCAGAGTTGGAAAAACTACAGGATTTGGAATACTCCAGCCTCGTTTGAGGCATTACAGCTCCTCTGTCATACACCTGCCATTTATGATCTAAGGGATAGATAGCATGGCACGGTCAGTGTTCCTGGCTTCTGGGTGAGAAAAACTGGCCCGTTTTGGCCCCTCCCCCCACTCCACAGCTCTCTTCCTTCCAGGACAGGGCAGGGGGCATGGCTGGAGGTCAGCCTAGTAGACATTAGTTATTTGTCTGACTACCCTTTGGAAAAATGCTCTTTCCAGCTGTGCCTCTAGGAGGACGTCTGATTACAGGATGCCACCGCTTGGACTCTCTTACCACCCAGCTCCTGTTGGTCCACAGGCGAGCACTTGAGTCACTTAGATCAATCAAAGAACTTGCCTGAAATCACATTCTGGATGGAGCTGATGGTAAAGAACACGATCTTTGTGTTGCCAATCAATATCCTCCTGTTCAGGCAGGCACCAGCCCGGGAGCATGGGGCTGCCGTGCAGAGAAGCAGAGTGGGTGCTTCCAGGGGTGCCTGGTTCCCTGAGCCCTTCTCCACTGCCATTTGCTTGTGTGGACCCATCCACATCCCTTTTGGACCACAACAACCACGAGGACATAGGTCTAAGACTCTGAGGGGGGACATGGAGTATGGCAGAGTTGGAAAAACTACAGGATTTGGAATACACGTCATAATAATCCCAAGAGAAGGTGGATTTAAAACAAAACCAAGCAATAAAAGTGCATGGCCTCTGCCACTGCTCTTGCAGAAACAGAAGAACAGAAGAGCGAGGAGGAGTGAAAGGCTACCTCATCCATGGGCAGAGCCTGTGAGGTGTTTGGAACATTGACCCGGAGCCATCCCTGCTGTTTGTATGTTTCCCGTGGGTTTCAGGGCAAGCAGAAAAGAAAACGACAAAGCGGGGTCATGTCAACTTAGAAAATTTCATTATCTTCAAAAAGCCGAGATGCCATGTGGGAGAGAATCAGACTTCTCCAGCTCACCTCCAAGAAGAACATTTTGACCCAGATTTGTCTGGGTCCCAGGAAGCCCCTCTCTACAAAGGTCAGCAAGAAGAAAAGTCTTTTGATGCACTTTTATTCTGGATTCAAGAGTTATTTCTGACATCTAGGCTAAATGGCACCTATGGATGTTTTCCTACCTCCTCAGACTTCCTGGATCAAAATCTCACTTTTAAAGATCCCAAGTATCTAATTATGACCTGCTAGGAGATAAAATGACATTTTCAGGGTCCAAAACAAAAACAAACAAACCCTAAGAGTAACAAGATGCAGGTAATAGCAGGGAGACCCTAAAATCATTATGCAGGTGTAGTCACAAAGCAGTGGTAAAATCATTATGCAGGTGTCCCCCTTGATGAATCCAGTCTCATGGCATTAGAAAGTAAATAAATTTGAATGCCTTTACGCCAGGCAGACAACTCTAATTCTGCCCACACCATGCTGTTCTCCATTGTCTTAGTCCAGTAGCTATAACCATTAACATTTCCTTTTGGCTCAAATGCAAACATTTGAATACGAGAGTGTTGAAAACCCAAACTTAAGTGTCATTGTGTTCAACTCAGTGTGCTTCAGTTAATAATTTAATACCTAGGAATAAATTTAAGGTGAGTTTACCTTCAAAGTTCACTCTATTGGCTTCCAGTCAAGATGGTGGAATAGACGGTCCCCAGCATCACTCTCTCCCACAGATCAACCAATTTACAGCTATAAAAAAGCAACAACAGCCAAGCTGGGGCTGCTTGAGCTCAGGGAAGGAGGAGGAGAGTCCCGCGGAGTTCATGAAGGCGGGAGAAACCACAATGAGAGAAGGAAGGGGCTGCTATGACTGTTTTGAGCCCTGGCTGCTTCCAGGCTGGAGCTGGTGAGCATACGGAGCAGGAGCTGGCAGAAGCAACAGCTGTGCCCTTCAGATGAAGTTTCTTGGAGGCAGCAGGCGAGAAGAGGGCCTTGGTGGCCCCCAGGACAGCCAGACCACTAATAGGGTTCCCATGGACCCACACAAGAGTGAGGCGCCACAACAACTGAAGAAAAGGGGGGGCCGGTGAGTCACTCAGAGGCTGGTGAGTCATCGCAAGGGACTGGTGCACAGCCCGTCCCATGGGAAGTGTTTGGAGCATGGGCGGTGGGGGAGACGGGCCCACCAGGAGAACACTGGGACACAGCAAGGACAGATGACCTACCCCCCTCAGCACAGGACCACTCAGAGGAGACTGGCCGGGAATGCAGAATTGCATGGGGTGCAGTTTGATGAAAAGACTCAGGCCCACACCAGAGTGTTTACACAACCCAGATGCATCGGATCTCTTGAGAGCCAGAAGTACCTATAAAGTCAACTAGTAAAACCTGAGCTGCACAAAAAGCCTTTCCTAGGGAATCAGCAGCAAAGCAGAAATTTAGCTCAACCACAGAGCTCAAGTACTGGTCCC
>NW_007735291.1:20931-22093 GCF_000696425.1 Galeopterus variegatus | reverse complement strand
GCCAGGGGCCTCAGCAATGCCCCCTGACACATGCAACCAATCCCAAGGGTGGGGGATGAGGGCCTCAGCCATGCCCCTCAACAGGTGCAGCCAGCCCAGCAATGACTACTGAGCCACTGCAGGAAGCTCCCAGGGCTCTCCTGACCCAGGACGGTGGGGCACCAAGTGATTCAGCCACACCCTGCTGACACATGCAACCAGCCCAGCAATGACTACTGAATAGCTGCATGAAGCACCCTGGGCTCTCTCAAGCTGGGATGGTGGGGGGCTGAGGGCCTTGGCTATGCCCCCCCACCATGTGCAACTTGTCCAATGACAATCACTAAGATGCAGCAAGAAGGGCCCTGAGTTCTCGAGCTGGGATGGTGGGAGTGAGAGCTTTTGCCACACTCCCCTGACACCTGCATCCAGCCTGGCAATGACCAAGCCACCACGGGATGCCCCTAGTCTAGCCTGTGGGGATGAGGGGGGTGCCACAGGCCTCAATCCCACCCCTCTTCCATCCTCCTTCTTCCATCACATTTCCTTCCCCTTTCCCCTCTCCCACTCCCTCCTAACTGCTCCACAACAACATCCTAGCATGTAAAAAATAATATTAATAAAATTACATTTTCTTAAAAAAAAAAAAGACTGGGGAAAAATCACATTGACAAACAAATAAACAACCCCCCCCCCACAAAACAAAGTTCACTCTTTTTCATTTAAACATTAGTCTATAATACTAATTCATGTGAACAACGCCTATTTTACAGGTGAGAAAAACTGAGGCTCTGTGATGTTGAAGCCATCAGGCTAGAAGCAGCCATCTGACTATCTTAGTGCCTCTGCCTCTTTAAAAGAAATGATGGAACTTTTACTACAGAGGTGGTGGGAGATTGCTTCAAAAGGGCTCTGAGGTCTATTTGCACAAAATGCCTTAAAGGAAAGGTCACGGCAGTACAAGGTAAATGCCAGGGAATTTTGTTTTTAAATTGATTCAGTGGCCTACATGTGTCAAGGTAGGGAAACAACAGGCTGGTGACGGTATTGTGAACAGAAACGATACAATTTCTGAAGATAAGTAGTGTTGCTCTAATGGATCTTAACTATGAATCGAACTGATTCGATTTTCCCTTTGGCTGGCTGTGAATGTTAGCCTGCTAGGAACAGAGTCCCTACTCAC
>NW_007735291.1:18105-20045 GCF_000696425.1 Galeopterus variegatus | reverse complement strand
TTCGATTTTCCCTTTGGCTGGCTGTGAATGTTAGCCTGCTAGGAACAGAGTCCCTACTCACACAGGACCCCACATCTTCTACAGGACACGGGGTCCAGGGTCACACACCTCCCTCATGATGGTGAGTACAGTGTCCCAGCTCAAGCAGGACCCCACACCTCCCTTAGGACACTGGATACAGGGTTCCAGCTCAAGCAGGACCCCACACCTCCCTTAGGACACTGGATACAGGGTTCCAGCTCAAGCAGGACCCCACACCTCCCTCAGGCCTGCTACTTGATGAACTATTCTGTTTTTCTATTCATGACCTAAATCAGGTAAAACCTGCATGGAGAAGTGGGAGGAGGTTGCGTGAGGAAAGTGAAGATGCTCCTTTGTGGATTTGCTACCTGCAGCTTGAGGTGTGTGTCGACTGCCCGCAGCCATCTACCTGTTGGGTTTCAGGCACCACCATCACCTTGGGAACAGCATCCAGGACTCTACTGAACTTTACGCTGAGCTCTAGTTGGCATCAGATTCTCTCTGGGACCTAAAGCCGAAGTTAGAGACTTGGGTTAGAAGTGGAGCTCTGGGAGATCAGAGACAAATGTGGGAACCTTATAATTTGGCCAAAAGCCAGTCCTGAGGTTAGAGGGGCTGGAAAAGGATGAGGTGTGGCAGCTGCTCACCAGCTGTAAACATCTGCAGGGGAGATCTAGTAGGAAAAAAAATTAAGGGGCTAACCAGAGTGGCCAAGCCTTCAGCATGACAATAGGGACTCTAAAACTAGCAATCCTGTGAGTGCTTGTGGTTTTTTATCAGCCCTGGTGAGTATCTGGGCAGATGCCCAGGAGGAGCAGCAGAAGCCCTGGGTTCCTTCTACCCAAGGAGTACAGAGTGCCAAGACTCTGCTCTGGGGTAAGGGAATGAGGGGAGGCCATCAATGCCATCAAAGACCTTCTGCCACATGCTGTCCCTGAGCTCCTGGAGGCATGCCTCCAGTCCAAGAGGACTCTTGCCAGGTACAAGCCAAGAGCCAGGGAATAATTGTGTCTGGAGCCAATGGATGCCTTGGCTGGCTTTCACGAAAGCACTGATGTACTTAATAATCCCTCTCGTTCCCTGACTCACGGGGCACAGAAGCATATGGCAGGTATGCACCAAGTCTGTCTTTTCTTCCAAGGGGGCCACCCAGGCCAGAGTTAGGCAAGGAGCAAGGGACCTGTGCTTCTCGGATTCCGAATCACCACCGTTAGGATCCAAGGGGACTCAATTAAATCCACCCACATGGCAAGCAGCTCTCCCCAAACATCAATTATGTTTCAAATGAGTTTTTCCAGCAGCACACATGGAGGCCATTCCTGAATTACTGCTTAATTTCTGTAATAGGTCCTATCACTACTTTCTAAAATCAAGTCAGGTTGAGAAGGCTGGTTGAGCTCCTGTGTGTCTGGCATCTGGCTGGGCACTCAGGCATAAGGACTTTCTATGTCTACTTGCAGGCCTGGGACCAATCTGGCCCTGGATGGAACATTGACTTTGTACAAAAGGAAGGGAGCCACAAAAGGTAGGGTTCAGAGGGCACGTCCTCCACAGGCTGGAGGACACACAGGACGTGGTATAAAGGTGCCCTGTGCACAGGGGCTGGGAGCACAGAAGGGAAGCTGTCTATGGCTGACAGAATGAAGCACAGCAGCAGCTCTCACAATCTTGCACTTTCTGGATGAAACTCTTAGGCTTTAGAGAGACCTACCTTTGGGGAGATTTGGGATCATGCAGGGTGGAGAGGCAATGGGGTAACAAGTCAGGGCATAACAACAGAGAGACAGTGTCCGTCTGTGCTAGGTTTTGACAGAGAAGACTTGGAAGAGATTTGAGTTACTACATTTTAAACAATGATTTTTTTTTCCCTTTTTGTCTTTTTTTACTGACCAGTAACGGGATCGCAACCCTCGGTGTTG
>NW_007735291.1:2555-17375 GCF_000696425.1 Galeopterus variegatus | reverse complement strand
GTGGGAGCGCCGTGCGCCACCGGGCCAGCCCTTAAACAATGATTTTTAAAGACTTTAAAAATCTTTAAAAATTAAAGACTGTTTCAGGTGGTCTCTGTAGATGCTTCTCGTGGGAGGATGACATCTCCAACCACATTTCAGGGGCCAGGTTGCAAACTCTATCCACATCAACAATTAAAATAATGCCAGGCAGCAAATATGCAGAGAAGTTAGCAAGATGCTTTGGGGATTCAGTCCTTCTGACTTGCCCTGCAGGAGATGACCATGCTGGGTGTTTCTGCTGGGCTCCAATGAGCTTCTGCAAGCGTTGCAAGCAGAATGCAAGGTTCCATATACTGCATTACAAACTTGGACTTAAAAGCAGTGGCTGTGGCTGTTCCTTTCCACTGAAAGAGCACAGTGCAGAGCTCCCTGCTACAGAGCTCTGTCTCTAACCACCTACCTCCCTGGAACAAGCCATCACAACAAATCTATACAGTTTGCAACTAAGACTACACAGCCCTGATATTTGTAAGAAAAAAATAATGTGACAGCTATTAAGTAGTGGCTATTTGAAGAAATAATAATAAATATCTTTGGCAGCATAAGGCTGGTGACTGCTTGAGTCTCAATGGCTGAGATATTATGAAACCAATTTTTCAGGGTTTACAACCTGGAAGTAAAAATGTGCTCCAGGCCGAAACCTGGCATACGAGGTCTCTGTCCAGAAAGAGCGACCTGAGCAGATTTGTTCAGATCAATTTGGGTGTTGTAAAGAAAAACTGTCCTGCGTGTGTAGATGGGTCTAATACTGGAACAAATCACCCAATTTTGGCTGCAAGAAAGCCAGCAATGGGGGAAAGTTTAAGGGGATTTGCCCAGAAAGCACCTGTCTGATGTTATCTACTTGGCAGTGCCTAGCGATGAGTTAAATCCTGAGGGCAAAATATATTTGCTCAATGGTTGTTGACAAATGAGGGAGGAGATGCCTTCCTCTCTAGAAAGAGCTCAGAAGTGATCTGAGGCCTTAGGAACTGTGCCCAGCATTATGACCTGAGGGAATTCATCGAACCTGATTTCTAAAAGCTGTTCAGTGCTGACTGTCCTTCTGATGTTATAAGCCAAATTCATTCTTCTAAATCATTCAGGCCCCAAAAGAATCACTTCTTATGATAAATGAACACCCAGTTGGGGAACCCTAGTTCTTCATCATCAGATGCCTCCATTCTATTTCCTAAAGACCCTGATAACAAGGTTAGCTAGATTCCTGCCCAAGTGCAATTTTCAAGGTCTAGAAAATAATGAAATGAAATGAAATCTCATCCTCTTTAATAAGACCATCAGTGTCGCTAATAGGCCAGTCGTGTCCTTCTGATAGAACTGTTGATTCAACCGTGGACGTGAATGGCATTCGCATCGATTGTTTATGATTAGAGGGTGGAGAGATGAACGGCCATGGGCAGAGGCAGTGAAAGGTTTCAGGAAATTCTCGGTTCCAGGGGCGCGGTCCACACTCTTAGCTGGGTTTGGTTGGGAATCTTCACAGCTGGAGCATCCCAGGAACCAATTTAGCAGTTCGAGAACATTCTATTTTTTTTTCCCTGTGGGAAATTTGAAAAATATAGAAAGACATGAATAAGAAGATAAAAAGTACTCAGTTTACAACTGTCCATCATTTATATCTACCCGGTGTTAACATTTTTAAAATTTCTATCTGCTCATTTCTCAATGATACAGATCCAAATTGGGAGTGTAAAGTACATTTCTGCATTCTGATTTATTTATTTAGCATTATCTTAAGTGCATTTTCCTGTCTCATTAGATATTATTTCAAAAAAGTTAAAAATGAATTCTGTAATACTTCTTCACATGGAATTAAGTGTTCTATTTCCTCATATATTGTTGTTCTTATTCTTTACTAGTATTAAAAAAGTGCATTGACAGGCATCTTCACTCATAAGTATTTTCCTATACTTCTGATTATTTCTTTAAAATAGGCTCCTGGAAGTTTCTAAAAGTGCCTGCATCAGACGACGAACCTATTACAAGTCATCAAATTGCTTTGATGCAAAACCAGATGTTGGCCTCACCATATACAGCATAAAATACTTCTATTCCCTCCTGCAAACAGAGGGCTTGTCCATTCAAAGGTGAGTTCTTGGGTAGGTTAAAGTGGCTTGTACCTCTTTTTTTTTTTTTTTTCTTTGATGCAAAACCAGATGTTGGCCTCACCATATACAGCATAAAATACTTCTATTCCCTCCTGCAAACAGAGGGCTTGTCCATTCAAAGGTGAGTTCTTGGGTAGGTTAAAGTGGCTTGTACCTCTTTTTTTTTCTTTTGTTGTGGAGGTGGGAATACTTAAATAATATCATTAGTTTATTTTTATTAAACTCTTTTTATGTGCCAGAAAATAAACTAAGACATTTTGTGTGTGATTTTCACAGCCTCATGAGGAAGACATTATTTTCTCTGGGTTAATTGGTAATATTTTTCACAACTCTTCCTTCCCTCCCTTTCCCCATCTTAGCTTAGTTTGCTGAGGGCAGCGTATATATCCCTACCTTACTGCCTTTGGCCATGGCTGTATGACTTGCTTGGCCAATGTAATATAAACAAATACACATCAAAGGCTTTAAATACGTTTGTGGAGTTTCTGCTCTTCCTCTTCCACTTTTGTGCTCAACCATGAAAAGAGCATTTTCCAGCTAGCCATTGGTCCCAGAATAGAGAGACTTATGGGACGTAGCAAAGCCCAAATCTGACTCTGGAGCCAAGCCAGCCAAAGACAGCGAACCAGCAGCCAACTTGCACATCTGTGAGTGTGGTACAGATGGTTGTTATTGTAAGCCACTGAGATTTGGGGATGTTTGTATACAGCATTATCACAACAAACCTCATTAAAACAGCTTTGTCAGATGAGAAATAGGAAGCAGAGAAAGACGAGAATCCTGATTCAAACTCAAGTCAGAGGGCACAGCCTTATAAGACCAAGGTCATGGGTTAAGATCCCCATAATGACCAGCTGCATCCAACCCCCACCCGCCTCCCCCCACAAAAATAATGAACAAAGAAAAAACACTCAAACTCAAGTCTGCCTTAGTTCTGAAAGCAGTACAGCAAAGTAGGTAGGGCATACAAGCAGTTAGTGCACACAAGCAGCACACACAAGCAGCCAGCACACAAATGAACAAAGAAAAAACACTCAAACTCAAGTCTGCCTTAGTTCTGAAAGCAGTACAGCGAAGTAGGTAGGGCATACAAGCAGTTAGTGCACACAAGCAGCACACACAAGCAGCCAGCACACACAAGCAGTTAGTGCACACAAGCAGCACACACAAGCAGCCAGCACACACAAGCAGTTAGTGCACACGAGCAGCACACACAAGCAGTCAGCACACACAAGCAGTTAGTGCACACGAGCAGCACACACAAGCAGTCAGCACACACAAGCAGTTAGTGCACACGAGCAGCACACAAGCAGTTAGTGCACACGAGCAGTTAGCGCACACAAGCAGCACACACAAGCAGTCGGCACACACAAGCAGTTAGTGCACACAAGCAGTCAGCACACACAAGCAGTCAGCACACACAAGCAGTTAGTGCACACAAGCAGCACACAAGCAGTTAGTGCACACGAGCAGTTAGCGCACACAAGCAGCACACACAAGCAGTCAGCACACACAAGCAGTTAGTGCACACAAGCAGTCAGCACACAAAAGCAGTTAGGGCACACAAACAGTTAGCACATACAAGCAATTAAGGCACACACAAACAGCACACACAAGCAGTTAGGACACACAAGCAGTTAGTGCACAATATCATGGTATAATTTTCTTTATGCTGGCTGGAGCTCTAGGGATTTCCACTGATGCCTAAAGCAGCTGTGAACCTGAAATCCTGCTTTACTTCAGGAAGATATGTGCTATCACAGACAAGGTGATAGAGCAGTCAGAGCCTAGGCAAAGCTACACCAAAGCAGGCTATACAAAATGGCTAGCCCACTAAAGTCACTTATTATAATGACCAACACATTTAGAATTTGAGAAAGCTAACATCAAAGTCTGATGCTTCACACCCCAAAAATGTCCCATGTATGAGCACGAGCTAGGGAGTCACAATGCTTGGTTTTAAATTCTAGTTCCATCCCTTACTAGCTTTCTGACTTTAGATAAATTATGGACCATCTCTTTGTCTCAATTCCTTCATCTATAAAATGAAATGACAGGAATACTTTACTCACGCAAATGATGTGAAGTTTAAATGAAATAACCTTTATATGTACATAGAAGAGTGCTTGGCATATAGTGAGCGTCCAGAAAATATTAACTAATTACTAGTTTTATTATCCACCTTGCATAGCCCATAGGACCTGATGTAAAGCACTGGCTACCTTAGCTTCCTTTTTCTGTTAATGTAACCAATTAGCAGTCCTGTGGTTAAGGTATGATCGTTTCTGGACATAAAATAATCCATGACTTTTTAAAGTTGCTTTACTTTGGTCATTAGTAAGGTTGAATGCATATTTTGGCAAATGGTATAGTTGAGGACTTTGTCAACAAGCATCTTGTTTGCAATCATATCTCAATTCCACCTTCAGTTTTATTTTTGTCAAAAACCTCTAACTATGATCCAGTTTCATAGAATATAATATCGATGCACATTAGGATTCTGTCTGCCCTAAAATTTCTACAGCCCCTCTCTGCTTAGACTCCGCACATCAAAACATTCCATTTGCATATTACTTAATATTGAAAGTGTCAGGACCTTAAAAGTCAGTATGCAAAGAAATGAAAAGGAAAGAAAGAAACACATTTGGGCCTGGAGTTTATAGGTGATACAAATTTACGGCCATGACCAGATTGCCATATTCATCCAGGAGCTGTTAGCAGAAGGTTAGCTCACAGACAGTCTTTGGGAATCTGGGATCCAGCCGAAGGCCAGCACGTTCTACTGGGGAACAGAGTTGGGAAAATTGGCTGGGTTTGCTGCTTGGGTCCTATACCGGGACCTCCCTGTGAGCTCATTTTTACGTTACTTTGGATGATGCCACTTCGTGCTGACATGAGCTTGGCCTGGTGACTTTCCCAACCTCACTGCAAACTCCATCAACTTCTGGGTGCTAGACTCAGACAGGGGCCTCCTCTTGAACTGACACTGGGATATTCCTGGTGATGCATAAAACAAGAGAAGTGAGAGGAGATGCAGAAAGCGAAGGGCTCTATAAGTGAAGAAGATCGGTGCCCACTACCTGCTTATAAAGAGGAAAAGAAAATCTCCCAGCTGGTTGCCATCCTCTTGAAGCCCGGGTGTCTGTGGCCACCATACCTAGTCCCCCTGCCTGTACTTATCCTACTGCTTATTCTGCAACAAATCCCCAATCACTGTTTACTTTTATCTTTTTCCAAGTCTGATAAGTGTGCTGTGTTCAATCATAGTTAGAAAGAATCAAGTAATCATAGAATCTCTGAGTGGAAAGGGACCTTGGATGGTAGCTATTGCATGCCTTCAAAAATGTATTTAACTAGCCTCTGTTTGCATGCTTATCATGTTAGAGAGCTCCCCATATGCTAATGCAATTAATTTCATTGACAGACAGCTGCGCATGTTTAGAAATTTATTAAACTGAGTGGAAATTTCCCTGCTTTTTAGCAAAGTGAAGGGAAGATGATATCCTAGGCCCTGTAGACATGTCCTTTAACCTCCTCCCCTAATCTTTCTCATTACAGATGAGTCCTTGGCTCAATGGGGACTTGGGACTGAAGAAGAAATGCTCCTTCCAGCTTTGTTAACAGGAAGAAGTGTGTTCTCCAATTATTTCACCTTAAGGTCAAGAAGATTTCAAGCCTAAGTGGTCACAAAGATGACCCAATGTAGTAACACCATGAAATGGAAAGTTTAGTATAAATATTTCAGATTCCCCCATTATAAATCATTTATTATGATCACCCTCTGGGTTGTCATGGAGCAAGATGATGAGATTTTCTTAATGAAGTATTTCACATACGTATTTTCCCATTTATCCTGGTGTTGAAAGCTATGTGACTGAATGGCACGCAAGGCGATATATGCACAAAGCCTCCCCATCCAGAAGGAGGAGCAGACAGGGCTTTCCAGTGTCAGCTTTAGAAGCCTCAGCTCTGAGCAGAGCCTCCCCATCCTGACTCTGTGCCATAGTATTCAAGGTGACATTTGACTTGGCTTGTGCCATGTTCTCAGCTCTCCTTATTCAAAAAGTCTGGTGGGAGCTGGAGAAAGCATATATGTCCTTGGAAACTCATCTTAACTGGTGAGAAGAAAAGTGATGAACATCCAAACACAGTGTGAACTTTATCTTTTAGGCTTGTGAGTTAATCTACATCCATTTTCAGAAAAGGTCATGGGCTGAGACAGGTGCTGAAATGAAGTAAATAAGTTTTAGACTTGACAGTAACCCAGCATGACTGGGGGCTCTAAAGAGTCCCCTCCCCACAATTTTAATCACCAAACATGTTACATCTTAGCAATTGGATCAGCAGGTTCACAGAAGCTTTATAGAAAACATGTATCTCAGGTCAGGCTGATCTAATTTAAATATTATCATATTAGGCATTCCCCACTTGACATTGTAACGACAAACGTAATGGAACCAAGATTAAAATATCAGGATGACAAGGAAGAATTATACCTTAAATATATTAAAAGTCACATGTGTTCTGGGGTTACACATTTAATTTGAAACATCTATATTCCCTGTTCATAACATCCTTACAACTTGCTTCTCTGCTATATTTATATTAGATAAGTACATTTAAACGAGTATCTTGTTCCTTGATCCTCTACAGAATTTTAGTGTTCCTTATTTATTTATTTTTCTTTCGATCCTGCCCTCAAAATGGAGATTCATACAGGATGTGGAGAAAATTGTTCTTCTCAACCAGGTTCCCAGTCCCACATGAGATGGGGGCATCGTCTTCCATTAGACCCTCGCTCTACATTCAACAGTGGACTGGAAAGACCTGTGGTGGACTCAAGGGCCCGAGGCGGCAGAATGGAGCTCAGCCTTTCCCTTGGGGCTCTGCAAATTTCAAAGTGGGCCACCCAAGGGGCCATACGACATGCATGAGGAACCTGAGGGATGCCACCCTAACTTCTGCCCCCCATGCATGGGACCAACACTTGCTTCCCAGCTGAGGGATATTCACAGAGCCAGGGCTGACCACAAAGTTGCTTGCAGTTAGGTGAATATCCATCCAAGAGCTGGAGAATAACCTCTTTGATTCCCAGCTACCAGTAGGGTGCAACAGTGAACCAGAAGTTAAAGCCTGCAGCTAGATAGCGGCTTTCTTTTCTTCCTCCTCTCATCTTTTGTCTCCACCTCACAGTCAGCTGCATCTTCCTAAGGCATAACTCTGATTACGCCACTCTCTGTTTCAGACACTTCAGAGGCTCCACTCTGCACTTGAGATCCTCGCCACACCTCTAGGGTGCCGCATTGCTGGGCTCCACCCTCCTGTCACCTCTGTCTTGCCATGCCCCCCATGCATGGTGCTCTCCAGGCACATGGGCCTGCTCTCTGTGCTCAGAGTGGCACCTTCTTCCCAGCCTCAGAGTTTTCACACGTGCCTTAGTCAATTTTGTGCTGCTATAACAGAATACCAGAGACTGGATAATTTATAAAGAACAAAAATTCATTTCTCACAGCTCTGGAGGCTGGAAAGTTCAAGATCAAGGAGCCAGCAGGTTTGGTGTCTGGTCAGGGCCTGATCTCTGCTTCCAAGATGGTACCTTAAATGCTGCATTCTCCAGAGGGTGGAGAAACACTGTTTCTCATGAGGCAGAAGAGTAAAAAGGACAAAGAGAAAGTATTACTCCCAAAAGCCCTTTTGTGAGGACATTAAGCCCACCCCTTTGTGGAGCCCTCATGACCTAATCACCTCTTTTAGGCCCCATCTCCCAATGTCCAAGATCAAGGAGCCAGCAGGTTTGGTGTCTGGTCAGGGCCTGATCTCTGCTTCCAAGATGGTACCCTAAATGCTGCATTCTCCAGAGGGTGGAGAAACACTGTTTCTCATGAGGCAGAAGAGTAAAAAGGACAAAGAGAAAGCGTTACTCCCAAAAGCCCTTTTGTGAGGACATTAAACCCACCCCTTTGTGGAGCCCTCATGACCTAATCACCTCTTTTAGGCCCCATCTCCCAATGTCATTACATAGGCAATTAAATTTCGACATGAGTTTTGGAGGGGACAGACATTCAAACCATGGCAACATGTATTGTTCTCTCAGCCTGGAATGGGTTTCCTCGCTCTTGTCTTTGCTAGTTCCATTTCACCCTTCAGGCCTCTGCATAGGTGAGTTCCAAAGTTAGCGAACACTTGTGGACCCGCAATGCGCCAGGCCCTGTTCTAAGCACTTCACCACTAAGTCATTAATGCTCATAGCAAGCTGGGGAGTAGGAACTATTAGTACTGCAGCCTCTACTTTATACAGAAGGAAAATCACTTATGCAGAGTGTAAGTGGCAACGTCAGCATTTGAACTCAGGCAGGCACTTTTTTTTTTTTTTCTTTTGGCAGCTGGCTGTGCAGGGATCCCAACCTTTGACCTTGGTGTTATAACATCAGGCAGGTGCTTTGCTGTGCTGTGTCTCATACCTTCTTCAGGGCCATGCACTTTGATGACCTTCACGCACCTTCACCCCCTTCCTGGGCCAGGGCCCCCGCTACACGCTGCAACAGACCTGGCTCCTTCTACTTCATAATACTAAGCACGATTTGTAATTTCATAATCATCATTATGATTACTATTTCAACAGTGTCTGGCCTGCTGAGTGGTTCCGTTCCATGAGCAGAGCCGCCTGTCTGTTTTGCTCCCCACTCTGTGTGTCCTCATTGCCTGGCAGAGGCTCTGACCTTCAGAGGCTGAGCTGGGTGTTTGTTCTTCCACTGGATGAGCATTTCAGCTGTCCTGCTAGTTGGGGGCAGGGTGAGGGAGTGCTACTTCCAGATGTCTTGTCTGCACTTTCAAAAGGCTCCCTTGTCAGGGCTCTGTGCACCATGCTGTGGGAGACAGAGAGACTCGGCTCCTGGCTCAGAGGGTGTCTTATGACCTGGAGAAGGAGGTGAGCTAACCCAGTCGAGCAGGCGTGAGAAACAACAGCTCTGCTTGGGGGCCCTCCATTTGCCCGCCTAAGTGCTGAGTCTTCCCTTTGAGAATAACAGAAATTAGCAGAGCAATGAGAAGGCACAGAGAAAGAAGGGGGCAGTGGATTCTATCTGAAATGCTTTATTGCTACACTGTTTGTTTTTAAAGCAATCCCTGATTTTGCTCTCTTGGCCTGCTAATGGAGAGCAAGGCTGTTTTGCAACAATAGGGGCCGTCGAGGGACAAATAAGCCATTTCTGCTTGCTGACTCCAAGAGAAACCTTCCTGCAAAGGATGTGCTAATGCCAGTGTGCAGCTGCCTGGAGTATAAATGCAGCTGCGACAGGCAGCAGCTTTGCAAAGAGCACGTTGTGTAAGCTGTTAGGCATCCAGGAACAGGCAGCAATCTCCCCATGTAGATATTTCAGAGGAGGCTCTCCAGAGGCCCTAGGTTCAAATCCCAGTTCTACCACTTCCTAGCTGTGTGATCTTAGAGCTCACTCTCAGTCTCTATTTTCTCACAAACCAATTGTGGGAAATGACACTTCCTTCCTAGAAATGGTAGGCAAGTGTTCTGGTTTCAATGCTTGTGCCTCCTCCAGAATTCATGTTGAAACTTAATAGCCAATATAACAGGGTTAAGAGTGGGGCCTCCAGAAGGTGATTAAGTCATGAGAGTGGAGCCCTCCTGAATGGGATTAGGTGCCCTTATTAGAGAGACTGATAGAAGGAGTTTGTCCCTTTTGCCCTTCTGCCTTCTTCCATATGAGGACACAGCTTTTTTTTCCCTTCTGGAGGACACAATGTTTAAGGCACCATCGTGGAAACAGAGACCAGACCATTACCAGACAACAAATCTGTCAGTGCCTTGATCTTGGACTTCCCAGCCTCTAGAACTGTTCCTTATAAATTATCCAGTCTGTGGTAGTATGTTATAGCAGCACAAACAAACTAAGACAGTGGATTATAAAAGCCTGATCTTGGGAAACAATTTAATACACAGTTCACTCATTTTCTTACTATGTGTCAACAACTGGGCTGAGCATTGTATATATGCTTGGTAGACACTAGTTAAATCTTATTTTATGTAGGACAGTTCAGACATCTATGAAGCCAGATTCTTCTTTTTACCTTGTATAAGCCCTTTTGAGTCAACTATTAGCTTTGACAACTTGCTGGGAACCAACTCCAATGCCTCTCTCCTGTGATAGACATCTGGCATTTTCATTGGCTAGTATCCATCCTGGTAGAGGTCAGTCCCTGGCTCTAGAAGGATGCCTATAGGCCATGTCTGGCCATCAGTGACATCCATCTCCCGGGCACTGTGACTGTGAGCACTGTGACTGATTCAGTTTGGGGCAATTGACAAAGTCAATCTATTCAAATTGGTAGAAATCACTAGAAAATATTCTCTCTTTTATCTGAAGCTGCTTAGCTGGCAAGATGGAAAACTGAGGCTGCTGGATGCTATCATGTGACCAGAACCAGCCTGAGAAAGGAGCCTGTGGAAGTACGAAGGAAACAGAGACAAAAGGTAGAGAGACAGCATTTGAGGTCCTGGAGTTAGACCCACCTCTCAACTTGATGGTTGCATGAGCACACAGATTTCCTTTTTTGGTTAGCTAGTCTCAGGTCAACTTTTAACTCTTGCAACCAAAAGGGTCCTAATACATCTTTTTACTCATTTATTTGTTGCTTAATCGGTAGGTTTTACTGTCTACAGGAGTCTCTCCTGGGTGTATGTTAAAGTTGGGGAGGATGAAGACACCATCTCTTCCCAGGAGAAATTTATGATCTAAGTAGAGGAGGTATGACCAGGTCCCAATCAGCATAGCAGAAGGCACCATGCAATAACTGTCCTAGGCCAAATGTGGAAAATGATAAACATGAAAGGCCAAAGAGGGTGAAGAGGTGAGAACCATTCAGACAGATAGAGTGAATGAATATTTATAAAGAAAACCATACCTGAGTAGAGATTCCTTCCGATACCCTGAGCTGAGACAATCCCATGTCTCTGCAGAGGTCATCTGGAAGGCTGCCATATTCTCTTTCTCCCACCCTTGAGATCCATGAACCCAGCACACAACAGTGCCAAGGATTCTGATGGTTGCTTGTTGGGCAAGGAATCACTCAGCTCTAGGAACAGGAAGCATCAAAAAGAAAATATGGGCCAGCCTGGGTGAGTGCATGTTGACCAGAGAGGTGTGTCGGGAGAGGCCTGAGAGCCACAGTGACCACATGCCCCAAGGAACACGTGGGCCCAAGTAGGTAGGTGCTGCCACTGCTGGACCCCACCACAAGCCCAGGTGAGTGCATGCTGGCCAGAAAGGCACCCCCAGAGAGACCCAAGAGCTGTAGTGACCGTGCACCCTGATGCACCGTCATGGGAACAGGTAGGAGCCACTGTTGGACTCCCAGGCCAGTCCACTACCCACAGCCCAGAGAGATCCGAACCTTCCACCCATGGGCACTGAGGCAGCCATGTCAAATTGGCAGTATCAGCAGGATTCTAGCCAGACAATAGGGTCGAACGAGTGGACCATGAAATCCCTTGCCACAATGACTAAATACCAAATGAAAGATACCAGGAATATGAAAAATCAAGAAACTACACCAACAAAGAGTAATAACTCTCAAGCTCTAGATTCTATAGAACAAGAAGACCTTGAAATGACTGACAAGGAATTTTGAGTGAGAATTCTAAGGAAACTAAGTGAAATACAAGAAAACTCAGCTAGACAACATGATGAAATGAGGAAAAGTATACAGAACCTGAAAGAAAAAATGTACAAGGAAGTCAATGCCCTGAAAAAGAATGTAACAGAGCTTGCAGAGATGAAGAATTCATTCAATGAAATAATAAAAAAAAAAAAAACAGAGAGTTTAACCAGCAGGCTTGCAGAAGCAAAAGAGAGAAATTCTGACCTTGAAGATGGGCTGTTTGAAAAAACACAGGCAGACAAAAAAAAAAAAAAAAAAAAAAAAAAAAAAAAAGAAAAGAAAAAAAGAAAGAAAGAAAAAATAATTAAAAACATTGAAGAAAATCTAAGAGAGATATCAGACAACCTTAAGCACTCAAATATTTGAGTCATGGGTATTCCAGAAGGGGAGGAAAAAGGAGACTGCATTGAAAACATATTCAACAAAATAGTAGCAGAAAACTTCCCAGGTATAGGAAAAGACACAGATCTTCAGATTCAGGAAGCTTGAATGTCCCCAGAAGAATTCAACCCAAAAAGGTCTTCTCCAAGACATGTTATAGTCAGATTTGCAAAACTCAAAGACAAAGAGAGAATCTTAAAACTGCAAGAGAGAAGTGTCAAGTCACCTAGAAAGGCAGCCCCAATCAGACTAACAGCAGACTTTTGGTCACAAACCCTAAAAGCCAGAAAGGAATAGGATGATATATTCAAAATACTAAAAGACAGAGATTGCCAACCAAGAGTACTTTACCCCACAAGGCTATCCTTCCGAAGTAAAGGGCAAATAGTATATTTCTTAGACAAACAAAAACTGTGGGAGTTCACTACCTCACAACCACCCTTAGAACAACTTCTCAAGGGAGTACTGGGTTTGGTACCTGAAAAATAATGACCACTGCCATAAAAACTCAAGAAAAATGAAAACCCACTAGTAAAATAAAAATGCTAACAATGAAGAGAAAAAAATAGTTTATATACAACCCAAGGAACCAACAAATACGGAAAACAAACAGTAAATCAGAAAGAAATGAACAAAAGACACTTAAGACATCCAAACAAAAATCAATAAAATGCTAGGAGTAAATCAACACTTTTCAATAAGAACTCTTAATTTAAAAGGATTAAATTCCCCACTCTAAAGACACAGACTAACTGACTGGATTAAAAAGGTGGACCTAACTATATTCTGCCTTCGAGAGACTCAACTCACCTATAAAGACACACAAAGACTAAGAGTGAAAGGATGGAAAAAGATATACCATGCCAATAGAAATGAAAAATGAGCTGGAGTAGCGATTCTTATATCTGATAAAAGAAGCTTTAAAGCAAAAACCATGAAGAGATAAAGAGGGCCACTATATAAAGATAAAAGAGTTTATCCATCAAGAAGACATAACAATCATAAATATATATACACCCAATGTTGGAGCAGCCAGATTTATAAAGCAAACTCTATTAGACCTAAAGAATGAAATAGACACTAATACTGTAATAGCAGGGGACCTGAACACCCCACTCTCAATATTGGACAGATCATCTAGGCAATGAATCAGCAGAGAAACACAAGATCTATACAACACTTTAGACCAATTGAACTTAGCAGATATCTACAGAACATTCCATTCAACAACCTCGGAATATTCATTCTTCTCATCAGCACATGGAACATTCTCCAGGATAGATCACATGTTAGGTCACCAATCAAGTCTCAACAAATTCAAAAAAATTGGAATTTTCACATGTATTTTTTCAGATCACAATGAATTAAAATTAGAAATCAATAACAAACAAAATTATGGAAGCTATACAAACACATGGAAATTAAACAGCATTCTACTTAATGACATATGGGTCCAAGAAGAAATTAAACAGGAAATCCAAAAATTTATTGAAGCTAATGAAAACAATGATGCATCATACTAAAACCTGTGGAATACTACAAAAGCAGTACTAAGGGGGAAATTTATCACATTAAATGCTTAACTTAGAATGGAAAGATGGCAAGTAAACAACTAATACTTCACCATAAAGAATTAGAAAAACAATAACAATCCAAACCCAAAGTTAGCAGATGAAAAAATGTCATTAAGATCAGAGTAGAACTTAATGAAATAGAAATCCCCATAATGATAAAAATGATCAATGAATCAAAAAGTTGGTTTTCTGAAAAGATAAATAAAATTGACAAGCCATTAGCATGGCTAAATAAAAAAAGAAGAGAGAAGACCCCAAAAACAAAAATTAGAAATGAAAAAGGTGTTATTACAACTGATACCTCAGAAATACAATAAATCTTTAGTGACTACTATAAACAGCTATATGCCAATAAATTTGAAAATCTGGAGGAAATGGATAAATATCTGGTCTCACACAAACTACCAAAACTGAGCCAAGAAGATGTAGAAAATCGGAACAGACCAATAACAATAAAAGAGATTGAAGGTGTTATCAGAAAGCTCCCAACAGAGAAAAGCCCAGGACCAGATGGATTCATGGCAGAATTCTACCAAACATTCAAAGAGGAATTGACACAAATTCTCTACAAACTATTCCAAAAGATTGAAACAGAGGCAATTCTCCCAAACTCATTCTATGAAGCAAACATTGCCCTGATACCAAAATGAGATAAAGATACAACAACAACAACAAAAGAAAATTACAGGCCAATATTCTTGATGAATGTAGATGCAAAAATCCTTGATAAAATACTAGCTAACAGAATACAGCAACACATATGCAAAATTATACACATGATCAAGTGGGATTCATCCCAGGGATGCAAGGTTGGTTCAACATATGCAAATCAATAAATGTGATACACCATATCAATAAAATAAAACATAAGGACAATATATATGATCATCTCTATAGACACTGAAAAAGCATTTGACAAAATTCAACACTTGTTCATGATAAAGACTTTCTACAAGTTAGGTGTAGGTGGAAAGTATCTCAACATAATTAAAGCCATATATGATAAGCCCACTGCCAATATCATCCTGAATGGAGAAAAGCTG
>NW_007735291.1:0-1591 GCF_000696425.1 Galeopterus variegatus | reverse complement strand
CTATGCAACATAGTGTTGGCAGTACTAGCCAGAGCAATCAGAGAAGAGAAGGAAATAAAGAGCATCCAGATTGGAAAAGATGGAGTCAAACTATCCCTGTTTGCAGATGACATGATCCTATATACCAAAGAGTCTAAAGCCTCTACAAAAATCTCTTGCAGTTGATAAATGATTTCAGCAAAGTTGCTGGATACAAAATCAATGCACAAAAATCAGTAGCATTTCTGTACTCCATCAGAGAACATGAAGAAAAAGAAATGGAGAAAGCTATCCCATTTACAATAACCACCAAATAAATAAAATACTTAAGAATAGTTTTAACCAAGGATGTGAAAAATCTCTATAATGAGAATTACAAACCACTGTTGAGAGAAATTAAAGAGCACACAATAAGATGGAAAGATATCCCATGCTCTGAGATTGGAAGAATCAACATTGTGAAAATGTCCATACTACCCAAAGTGATATACAAATTCAATGCAATCCCCATCAAAATTCCAATGACATTTTTCTCAGAAATGAAAGAAACTATCCTAACATTTATATGAATAACAAAAGAGCACACATAGCCAAAGCAATTCTGAGCAAAGAAAATAAAGCTAGAGGCATAACACTACCTGGGTTTAAACTATACTACAAAGCTATAATAACCAAACAGCATGGTATTGGAATTAAAAACAGACACATGGATCAATGGAATAGAATAGAGAATACAGAAATCAACCCACAGACCTACAGCCATCTGATATTTGACAAAGGCATCAAGCCCACACACTGGGGAAGAGACTGCCTCTTCAGCAAATGGTGCTCAGATAACTGGATATCCATATGCAGGAAAATGAAACTAGACCCATACCTCTCAACATATAGCATAATCAACTCAAAATGGATTAAAGAATTAAATATACACCTTGAAACAATAAAACTTCTTAAAGAAAACATAGGGGAAACACTCCAGGAAGTGGGACTGGGCACAGACTTCATGAATATGACCCCAAAAGCATGGACAACCAAAGGAAAAATAAACAAATGGGATTATATCAAACTAAAAAGCTTCTACAGGGCAAAAGAAACAATTACCAGAGTTAAAAGACAGCCAACAAAGTGGGAGATAATATTTGCAAAATATACATCTGACAAAGGATGAATATCCAAAATATACAAGGAATTAAAACAACTTTACAGCAAAAAATCAAGTAACCCAATTAAAAATGGGCAATAGAGCTAAATAGGCATTTCTCAGAGGAAGATGTATGAATGGCCAACAGACACATGAAAAAATGCTCAACATCACTCAGCATTCGGGAAATGCAAATCAAAACCACACTGAGATACCATCTCACTCCAGTTAGGATGGCTAATATCCAAAAGACTGAGAATGATAAATGCTGGTGAGTTTGCAGAAGAAAAGGAACTCTCATACATTGTTGGTGGGAGTGCAAAATAGTGCTGCCTCTATGGAAAATGGTATGGAGGTTCCTCAAACAATTGCAGATAGGTATGCCATATGACTCCACCATCCCACTGCTTGGAATATACCCAGAGGAATGGAAATCATCAAGTTGAAGGTATACCTGTTCTCCAATGTTCA
>NW_007735290.1:122768-144975 GCF_000696425.1 Galeopterus variegatus | reverse complement strand
ATTGCAGTAATATTCTCCTTTATTCCATACTTGACACATATTATTTATTATTGTACCATCACTTTATATCATTGCTTATATTCTGAAATTGACTGGATTTTTGATTAATTATTTGATTTATATATTTTTCAATTTAATGTTCAATAATTATATGCTGAGCATTTATATTTAGGTCCTGGGCTAGACATTGTATACATAATACTGTAGTAAAAACAAACAAACAGGGCCGGCCTGGTGGCTCACTGCTACAGTGCGCCACTTGGGAGCGCGGCGGTGCTCCCGCTGAGGGTTCGGATCCCACATACAGACCGGTTCCCGCTCACTGGCTGAGCGAGGTGCGGGCGCAACACCGAGGGTTGCGATCCGTTGCCGGACACGAAAAAAGACAAACAAACAAACAAACAAACAAACAAAAAACCCATTGCCTTCATATAACTTAGAGATATATAAATAGAGAAATAAAATTCAAATCCTATTGATGTTTTCCTTATGAATATGTCTGAGATCTATCACCTAACCTTCTACTATATTCTCATTAGTAATCCAGGCCTGTATACTATGGCAGTCTCTAGATTTACTTCCAAAGATTCCTACATGCTGGACTCGGCAGGGTTTTTTAACTGTTTTTCCCTGAATCAATGACATTTTATGACTCCTTATTTCCTATTACAACAAAGAGTCTAAACTGTTCTTCCTGTTTTTAAGGCATTGCTTAATTGATTCACTCTTTTATTCATGTGTCCATATATTCAGTGGTTACATTGAATTTCATGACATTGCAATTCAATTCAAATGGGGAAAAATAATTTAGAAGATGGTATGGAGAGAAATATGTTACATTACATGTAAAGGTAAAATCCAGATTTATTGTGGACCTATATATAAATAGCAAAACCATAATGCTGTTGAAATCTAGAAGGAGAATATGTTCATAACTTTGTAATGGGGAGGAACTGCTTAAAACTCAGAAGCAAAAAATCAAACAAAAAAGGTCTATTTGAATAAAAAGTAAGAATTTCTGTTGGATTAAGGACACTTTAGTAAAAGTTAAGGGGCAATTCATGGATTAGGAGAACGTATTTGGAAATCTAAAGTTACTAAGAAAAGGTCCCTGTGGGCTATATAGGAAATTGGTGTAAATCAGCCAGATAAAAGGATAGGAAAAATAAACAAAAAAATAGGCAAATAATATATCCTATACTTATTATTATTATTTTTTTGGTTTATTTATTTATTTATGAATATTCATGAGATACAAAGCTATTACCTTTAAATGTAACATCTACAGTTGTATTTTCATTGCTTCAGGTTAATTAATATATATATTCCCCACGCATCAAGACAACAACTTTCACATGTGCCCCCTCCGTGTTTCCATCTGGGCTCCTACTTAGAAAATATTATTATTTTTAAAATCAACAACTAGCAGTTGTTTCAGTAATATCCAACAACTTTAGATGTTACTGTGGGTTATTATGGATTTCTTGCTGATGATTACAATTTCGTATCCAGTGATTTACTTCTGAATTCTTTGTAGTATGTTTGTATACATGTATGCCTGTGCTTATTTTAGTAAATCTTCCATTCTTCCAGATAAAGTTCATAAATGGTACCGTCATGGGTAGCAAAATGTATGTCTAAATGTCTTTATTTTCCTTCCTCAAACCCAGAATTTTCAAGTATTGTTGGACAACTACTTTCTTCAAATATTTTATGGCAGAGATGACAAATTTGGTACTGGAAAGTCTCTTTCAGAATCAGAAATAATATCTGTCTTCAGTTCTGGAAAACTTTCATCTCCACTACTTTTACATATTTTATAACCACAAATGTATCTTCTTCAGAAATCTAATGAGTCATATATTTAAAGTTCTTGAGATGCCCTCTGTTTCTTTTTTATTTTATTCCTTTTGTTAAGTTATCATTTGCAGTACATTCTGGGATAGTTCCTTGACTCAGTGTTTGATGAACAAATTTATTCTTTAGTTGTGACAATTTTGTTATCCAGCTTACCTACTGTATCATTTTAATCTTAATGACCAAATGCTAATTTCCAAAATCTCAGTTTAGGTTTTTTTATGAATACAAAATCCTCTTCATCTCTTGGAAGTTACTAATAATATCTAAAGTTTTGTCGTCTTTTTAAAAAAACTCTTTCTTTGAATGGAAAGCTTTTTTTGTTTGTTAAATTTGGTTGGCTTTTTTCAATTGTTGAATCTTGGTTGTGAGTTCAGTTTTTTGAGTAAGATTTTCAATTACTTCATCTATGGATGAAATTAATATAACTAAACCTCAATTTTCTTTTGCTTAATGTTTACATGACTTTTTTTCATCCTTTCTCTTCTAATATTTTCAAGCAAATTTCTTGTAAGCAGTGTATATTTGGGACATTATTTCATACCCAATCTGACAATTCCTGTCTTACAAATGGCATGCTCAGACCATTTACCATGCCTGATTTTTTTCGTAGTGGTAGCACCAATTCAAAGCTCTAGTTCCTTCATTTTCTTCAGGATTATTAACCATAGATTGTAGTATAATTTGTACAAAATTTATAAAACGTATTTCTCCAAATTTATTTTTCAAGTTCTAGAGCTATCAGTGCATTTTTATCATCCATGCAATAAATGCCCTTTCACCATGTTTTGGAAAGTGGAATGACTGAACAGGCATCTGCATGACAGGAAACTAATAATTAATAAACACATGAACAAATGCCTAATTTTAGTGGTCATCTGTGGCATGCATATTAAAATGACTATGTAATACCTTTCCACACTTACTGGGTAAGTAAAAATCAAACAGTCTAACAGTTCTAAGTATGATGAGAATATAGAGAGAAATGAGAGCTACCTCATTTGGAGAACAATTTGGCACCATCTAGTAAAATCGCAGTATGTAGACACAACATAGTCTTGCGGTGACATCATTTAACCAGTTCAAATGGTATAGAAACCTCTTTTACGTTCCTTTACTCTCTCCATTTACAGTACAACTGTCTTAAGTAGTTTTAAAACAGTTTTTAAAAGTTCCTCTCCATACATTGTGATCCACACCAGGCAGTGTTATAGTTTTTGCTTTAACCATCAGACATAATTCAGAAAACTCAAGAGGAGAAGGAAAGGAAATATGGATTTTGCCCATATTTTTGCCCTTTCTTCTCTTTTTTCTTTTTTGATGTTACAGAATTCCTTCTTTTAACATGTTCTCTGTTCAGAAAACTTTCTTTAGCAATACTTTTATCTTAGATCTGGTAACAAATTTTCTTATTTCTTCTTCATCTGAGAATGTCTTTATTTCCTTTTCATTTCTAAAGCAAAATATTACATGATATGGAATTCTGAATTGACGGTTTTGGGGTGTTTGTAGCACTTGAAAAATATTGGGCCACAACCCCTGGCTTTTATAGTTTCTTATAAGAAGTATGTGTTCATTTAAATTGTTTTTCCTCTGTGGGTAAGCGATTATTTTCTCTGGCTGCTTTTAAGATTTTTTTCTTCTTTTTTAAGAAGTTTTACTATGATGTGTCTTGGCACAAAGTCCTGTGAGTTCATCTTGTTGAGTGTTTGCTCACCTTCTTGAATCTGTAACTTTATGGCTGTTAATTTCTTCTAGGACATTTTTTAAACTGTGACTTCTTTCTCATCTCCTTCTGAGACTCCAATGATGTAAATATTAGATTTCTCATTATATTTTTCCTTTTCACATCTTTTTTTCCAGATTTCCTATATGCAACCTTTAGCTTTGAGAGGTCAATATCTATATTTCTAATTTCTAATCAGGCCTTGNATTGCAGTAATATTCTCCTTTATTCCATACTTGACACATATTATTTATTATTGTACCATCATTTTATATCATTGCTTATATTCTGAAATTGACTGGATTTTTGATTAATTATTTGATTTATATATTTTTCCATTTAATGTTCAATAATTATATGCTGAGCATTTATATTTAGGTCCTGGGCTAGACATTGTATACATAATACTGTAGTAAAAACAAACAAATAAACAAAAAAACCATTGCCTTCATATAACTTAGAGATATATAAATAGAGAAATAAAATTCAAATCCTATTGATGTTTTCCTTATGAATATGTCTGAGATCTATCACCTAACCTTCTACTATATTCTCATTAGTAATCCAGGCCTGTATACTATGGCAGTCTCTAGATTTACTTCCAAAGATTCCTACATGCTGGACTCGGCAGGGTTTTTTAACTGTTTTTCCCTGAATCAATGACATTTTATGACTCCTTATTTCCTATTACAACAAAGAGTCTAAACTGTTCTTCCTGTTTTTAAGGCATTGCTTAATTGATTCACTCTTTTATTCATGTGTCCATATATTCAGTGGTTACATTGAATTTCATGACATTGCAATTCAATTCAAATGGGGAAAAATAATTTAGAAGATGGTATGGAGAGAAATATGTTACATTACATGTAAAGGTAAAATCCAGATTTATTGTGGACCTATATATAAATAGCAAAACCATAATGCTGTTGAAATCTAGAAGGAGAATATGTTCATAACTTTGTAATGGGGAGGAACTGCTTAAAACTCAGAAGCAAAAAATCAAACAAAAAAGGTCTATTTGAATAAAAAGTAAGAATTTCTGTTGGATTAAGGACACTTTAGTAAAAGTTAAGGGGCAATTCATGGATTAGGAGAACGTATTTGGAAATCTAAAGTTACTAAGAAAAGGTCCCTGTGGGCTATATAGGAAATTGGTGTAAATCAGCCAGATAAAAGGATAGGAAAAATAAACAAAAAAATAGGCAAATAATATATCCTATACTTATTATTATTATTTTTTTGGTTTATTTATTTATTTATGAATATTCATGAGATACAAAGCTATTACCTTTAAATGTAACATCTACAGTTGTATTTTCATTGCTTCAGGTTAATTAATATATATATTCCCCACGCATCAAGACAACAACTTTCACATGTGCCCCCTCCGTGTTTCCATCTGGGCTCCTACTTAGAAAATATTATTATTTTTAAAATCAACAACTAGCAGTTGTTTCAGTAATATCCAACAACTTTAGATGTTACTGTGGGTTATTATGGATTTCTTGCTGATGATTACAATTTCGTATCCAGTGATTTACTTCTGAATTCTTTGTAGTATGTTTGTATACATGTATGCCTGTGCTTATTTTAGTAAATCTTCCATTCTTCCAGATAAAGTTCATAAATGGTACCGTCATGGGTAGCAAAATGTATGTCTAAATGTCTTTATTTTCCTTCCTCAAACCCAGAATTTTCAAGTATTGTTGGACAACTACTTTCTTCAAATATTTTATGGCAGAGATGACAAATTTGGTACTGGAAAGTCTCTTTCAGAATCAGAAATAATATCTGTCTTCAGTTCTGGAAAACTTTCATCTCCACTACTTTTACATATTTTATAACCACAAATGTATCTTCTTCAGAAATCTAATGAGTCATATATTTAAAGTTCTTGAGATGCCCTCTGTTTCTTTTTTATTTTATTCCTTTTGTTAAGTTATCATTTGCAGTACATTCTGGGATAGTTCCTTGACTCAGTGTTTGATGAACAAATTTATTCTTTAGTTGTGACAATTTTGTTATCCAGCTTACCTACTGTATCATTTTAATCTTAATGACCAAATGCTAATTTCCAAAATCTCAGTTTAGGTTTTTTTATGAATACAAAATCCTCTTCATCTCTTGGAAGTTACTAATAATATCTAAAGTTTTGTCGTCTTTTTAAAAAAACTCTTTCTTTGAATGGAAAGCTTTTTTTTGTTTGTTAAATTTGGTTGGCTTTTTTCAATTGTTGAATCTTGGTTGTGAGTTCAGTTTTTTGAGTAAGATTTTCAATTACTTCATCTATGGATGAAATTAATATAACTAAACCTCAATTTTCTTTTGCTTAATGTTTACATGACTTTTTTTCATCCTTTCTCTTCTAATATTTTCAAGCAAATTTCTTGTAAGCAGTGTATATTTGGGACATTATTTCATACCCAATCTGACAATTCCTGTCTTACAAATGGCATGCTCAGACCATTTACCATGCCTGATTTTTTTCGTAGTGGTAGCACCAATTCAAAGCTCTAGTTCCTTCATTTTCTTCAGGATTATTAACCATAGATTGTAGTATAATTTGTACAAAATTTATAAAACGTATTTCTCCAAATTTATTTTTCAAGTTCTAGAGCTATCAGTGCATTTTTATCATCCATGCAATAAATGCCCTTTCACCATGTTTTGGAAAGTGGAATGACTGAACAGGCATCTGCATGACAGGAAACTAATAATTAATAAACACATGAACAAATGCCTAATTTTAGTGGTCATCTGTGGCATGCATATTAAAATGACTATGTAATACCTTTCCACACTTACTGGGTAAGTAAAAATCAAACAGTCTAACAGTTCTAAGTATGATGAGAATATAGAGAGAAATGAGAGCTACCTCATTTGGAGAACAATTTGGCACCATCTAGTAAAATCGCAGTATGTAGACACAACATAGTCTTGCGGTGACATCATTTAACCAGTTCAAATGGTATAGAAACCTCTTTTACGTTCCTTTACTCTCTCCATTTACAGTACAACTGTCTTAAGTAGTTTTAAAACAGTTTTTAAAAGTTCCTCTCCATACATTGTGATCCACACCAGGCAGTGTTATAGTTTTTGCTTTAACCATCAGACATAATTCAGAAAACTCAAGAGGAGAAGGAAAGGAAATATGGATTTTGCCCATATTTTTGCCCTTTCTTCTCTTTTTTCTTTTTTGATGTTACAGAATTCCTTCTTTTAACATGTTCTCTGTTCAGAAAACTTTCTTTAGCAATACTTTTATCTTAGATCTGGTAACAAATTTTCTTATTTCTTCTTCATCTGAGAATGTCTTTATTTCCTTTTCATTTCTAAAGCAAAATATTACATGATATGGAATTCTGAATTGACGGTTTTGGGGTGTTTGTAGCACTTGAAAAATATTGGGCCACAACCCCTGGCTTTTATAGTTTCTTATAAGAAGTATGTGTTCATTTAAATTGTTTTTCCTCTGTGGGTAAGCGATTATTTTCTCTGGCTGCTTTTAAGATTTTTTTCTTCTTTTTTAAGAAGTTTTACTATGATGTGTCTTGGCACAAAGTCCTGTGAGTTCATCTTGTTGAGTGTTTGCTCACCTTCTTGAATCTGTAACTTTATGGCTGTTAATTTCTTCTAGGACATTTTTTAAACTGTGACTTCTTTCTCATCTCCTTCTGAGACTCCAATGATGTAAATATTAGATTTCTCATTATATTTTTCCTTTTCACATCTTTTTTTCCAGATTTCCTATATGCAACCTTTAGCTTTGAGAGGTCAATATCTATATTTCTAATTTCTAATCAGGCCTTGCACACAATAGTTTCCCAAATAAATACTTGTTTACCTAGTAAAAAAACAATGTATCATAATTACCATAATATAAACAGTGATAAAATACGTGCCACAAAAGTCACTTTTTTTGGTGTTATCTTTCGGGTCTTATTTTTCCTCCAACTTTGTAGCTTGACAAATCCGTTCTTATTATTTTAAACTATGATCATATTTTTGCTGCATTATCAGTCTGCTTTACAGACCTTTTTTTTTTTACAAATGACCTTCTGTTTTTAATCAATAATTTCAGAAGTATGTAATCACTGAAAATATTAGAGAACAGGGCCGGCCCGGTGGTGCGCTGGAGAGTGCGCCACTTGGGAGTGTGGCGGCGCTCTCGCCGAGGGTTCAGATCCCATGTGGAGACCGGTTCCCGCTCACTGGCTGAGCGTGGTGCAGGCGCAACACCGAGGGTTGTGATCCCCTTGCCGGTCCCCGGTGCGGGTGCGACACCAAGGGTTGCAATCCCGTTACCGGTCAGTAAAAAAGACAAAAAGGAAAAAAAAAAAAGAAAATATTAGAGAACAAATTATCAATGGTTTTAAAATTAGTTGAACAAAGTATTTGAAGTTACATATATGTATTTATTCTGATAAGAGTAAATTATACAGCCTTGAAGTATAATTTCATTACTTTTCAGCAATTCCTACATCATGTAAATCCATCAGCTGTGGCTATTTTCTTTATTGAATTTGAGAATGAGAAATTTAGGTTCCTTTTAAGCTGTCAGAATAAGAGAGTTTCATAAAATATATTAGCAAATGAGAAGTATTTAGCATATTTATTACTATGAAAATCATAGACTGCCTGTATTTCAATAGTAAACACAGATGTGATATTAGTAGTAAATCTTTAAAGAATACTTATTTTTTATCTTTCAAGTTCTTTGGATATTATTTATTACCTACGAGAAGAACACAGGTAAGAATTATTTAAGATGAAATAAATCAAAATATAAAGAACAAGAACTTCTAATATAAATTAGAAGTAGCATAAATATTCATGTTTTTGATTTTACATAATTCTTCATTTAAATATATTCATCCACACAAATGGTAGAAAAACAAGTAATTCTCTTGTTTCATGCAAAAATGGAGAAATGAAATACTCAGAAAATTACCTATTCCTATGTTATCCTTTAAAAATATCTGTATAAAGGCTTTGTCATCAAATTGTATTAATGACTTTATTTTTTTCTCCCTGGTTTTTAATCCCATCTTTTCCACATACCTGCAGCATGTCCTTGGGGACATTTAATTTATATTTAGCTCTGTTTCCTCATCTGTAAATTGGTGGTATAAAAATACCAGAATTGTCTGGAGAATTAATTTCATTTTAGTTAATAACTTAGAACAGCCTCTAGCACGTAGGTAATTAATAAATACACTGATATTATTTTCTGAATGTAATGTGCTTTATCAATCTTTTTTGAATAACATTGTCATCTAACTTGAAACACTCCAATAAGTCAAATACAATACACATGAAATCTATAATAATTTTGGTAGTAGATAACTAGGGTCATGCTTGCATCCTAGCTTTTAGGGGCTATGTTGAAAAATGTCATTTTTGACTCAAGGGGTAAGTAAATTAAGAGTGATTTTCTTGTGCAGTATACACACACACACACACACACACATAAAACAAATGCTTGTTTACAGTCAAGGTAGTAATGTTCAAGAAAAACAATGAGAAATAAGTATTTGGAATACAAAAACATTACTTTTTGAGAGATCAATGTCCTTAGGAATTGCAGTGAATCATACAAGTGTTAAAATACCTTTTATCAACATTTATTCTTATGAGTTGTAATCAAATTCATGTTGGCTGTTTCCAATTTTTCCTTTTTTTTTTTGTCCCTGATGTGTAGACCTAAGTGTGTTTGCAAAAATACTTTCAAATTGCATATCTTTAGTACCATTTCTCTATCTTACTGTTGCTTTCTGCAACTAGTTATCATGCATAGTTACTTTGCAGATTTCAATTCTACCTGCTCACAATTTCCCTCTTTCATGCATTATCTATTCCACCTTCTCCCAGAAATTATCTAGTGAAGTTACACTTATGTATACATACACAAAAATACTTCTTCAGGAAAATAAGTCTGTACTTTGAAATCTAACTCATTCTAATTATCAGACTACATGATCATGTGCTGTATTCATAAGTCTCTTCTCTCTGGAGATTGCTATAATTTTTCAGGGTCCACCAGTAAGTGATTTGTACCCTTAAAGTAAGGGAAAGAGATATCACAATTTAACATTAAGTCCCTGGTTTTACAAGCCACCAGATATTTTGCATGTGAGCAGAGAAAATTGTCTAGGCCACTAAATGGACAAACAACATGCTTCTACCTTTCAAATCTTTCCCTGTTTGATTGAGGTCTTTCTTTTGTGCTCCTGTATAACACGCTGGGATTATTAATAAGTTAGCATATGTCACATTGTGCTACAGTTATTAATTTATGTGGCTGACTTCTGTACTGGACTATGAACTTATCTCTTTGAATAAATATTAATTACATCTATCAGACCTGCCAGAATAAAAAGGATGAAAACATAGTTGTTTTTTTTCTTTCTCTCTTACTCTCCTTCTCTCTTTTCGTTACCTACCCTCTCTATCCCTTTAATTTCTATATGTTGTCTCCTGCAAATATGCCTGGTAGAATAAATGCCCAAAATCTGAGGCCAATACAAGACAACATGCATGTACAGGATGTCTTTAATCACAACAGGGAAGCCACTAGAATATTAGAATATTAATTTGGAAGGTAGACATTTCCTTAAAAAACAAACCAAAAAACCCACTGGATTTGAGAATTACATACTGAATTCTTTCCTTCAAAGACAACATTAGAATTTGGGAGCTGGACTATTCTTTATCCTTGTTTCATGTTTCCATGGAAGTTTTTGACAAGAAAGATGAGAAAGTCAGCTGGTGGGTAGTGTAGGCAGCAGGAAGCTGGCACTTAGGGTCCTCTGGTCTGCCTGTAGAATGCTCAGAGCTCTTGGCTGTGCTGCTGAAGGCGCGTGCTTACACGCTTTTCTGCCTGTGAGAAAAACCTGTGTCTTCCTGTGTTGCCATAAATATGAGGAATTCCATTATTGCCCTGCAACTAAACCAGGTTGCCTAACAGAATTCTCTGTAACATTTTGATTTCTGTCTGCTCAAATTTGTCTCTCAACTGGCTCCAAATTATTGGGGGGAAAAAGTGTTATTTATTAGGCCCCTTAAAATCCCAAGAGAAAGTTGACATAGTAGAAGCTCAGTAAATATTTTTGAAGAATTTACTCAATAGGTTTCAGTATACAAACTTTGGTTTCAGAAATTGCTAGTTATCATAAATATACAATATTTATGATTCTTTCAGCTCTTTTATTTTTGCACAAATAGCATAATTTTTTCACAAAGAATATTTTTGAGAAAGAAACTTCAAAATTATGGCAAAGAAGCTGATTGTTTTGAAAGTAGGATTTTAAATGCTAATTTTTTCAACATAAAATAGTCACATATCTGCTCCTTGTTGCTTTGCAAAATCCATAAACATCAAATCCACTGCATCTTAACTGCTTGTATATCAAGTCTTTGCAAAAGCTGAGCCACTCGCTATATGAACGATGTAAAAAATACTCAAGGTTATATAAAAGAACCAAATAGGAATCTTTGGTGACTTTACTAATTTTTATTATCAATTTTGATTTAATTATTTCCTAATTTTTCAATGTTTTTTTTCCTCCAAATTTCATCATTGAAACTTAATTTGCATTGCAACAGTGTTTTGAGGTAGGGCCTTTTGAGAACTGTTTAGATCATGAAAGCTGCACCTTCATAAATGAATTAATGACAGTATAAAAAAGGCTTGGGGGAGTGAGCTAGCTCTCTCTTCTGCTTTGCTGCCCTGAGAGGACGTGGTGTTCCTCCCCTCAGGAGGACAGAGAGTTCAAGGCGCCATCTGGAAAGCAGAAAGACTCGGCCCTAATCTGTCAGAGCCTTGATCTTGGACTTCACAGCCTCTAGAACTGTAAGAAAGAAATTTCTGTTTTTTATACACAGTCTCAGTTATTCTATTATAGCCATAGAAAACAGACTAAGACATGATTTTAGTAGAAAGGTTTAAAGTAAAATTCAACTACTGAATACCTCTTTTGTTTGGGTTTGTTTTTTTTTTTATAGCCCAGCTGTTTGGGACTCCCTTTTCCTTCTATGGAATTTTCCCATTTATTTGATTGACATAAGAAAAAAAAAATGGTTCCTCTTGAGTATAATCATTTATATGCAACAAATCCCTTAAACATGCAACAGTTGATTTTCTTGAATGCTTTTTAACCTTGATATACCATAATTTCCCCTTAATGTAAGATTATACATACAATACTAAAACAATGTTAAATTTAAAAAAATTTAAATAATGCTAAATTTGATTACACATAAATATACTAAAATATTAAATTTAAAATTTCAATTTAAAAGTGAAGAGATGTAGAATTATGATGAAGGAATATAGTAAAATAAGGTTCCATAATTTTCCCGGAAAATCCACATGGCATCTTCACATATATGGCTCTTTTCCTCAATCATTGATTTACAAATAACCATTTAAGTCATTTAGGTTGCATTTTAAGGAGCGGCAAGACATAGTCTATCAAAAGAATCTCTTTTAATTCTGCCCTATGATAAAAGACACCTCTAACTGCTACAAGAAATGAAAAGAATCATAAGATATCCCTCAAGGAGCGCACAAGTTATTTGAGAACGTAAAACATGTCCACATGGAAGAATTACAAGAAGCCCATTGTCACAGGGTAGTATAGGCCTCTCCCTTAGGCACCAATGCTAATTCTATCTATACTTATGTGGTCTTAAATTAAATTTTCAGGATTGATTATTCTGTGAATTTTGCATACCCCTTTTTTTACCTTATGGATAAATTTTCTAATAACCATTTTATAAATATTTTATAGGTCAAGGGAAAGGAGAAATTCAATTATTAAATATTTAATTAATCATTTTTGTCTTAAAATGATAAGATCATAGAGCAATTCAAAATTGGAGGAGGCTGATACCCATTGAACAATCTATACTAATGTTTGAGAATTATCTGAATTCATTTTCTAATTAACTCCAGTAGTAGTTATAATAGATACAAACTTTTCCTGAGATTTTTGAGGAATATCATTTTGCACATTTGTTGTATTGAGGGGGCACTAATAAATGACAAATTAAGGCTAAGGACACAGGTTTGCCTCCAAGTTGAAGTGTGTGGTTTGGGATTATTTTCTGAGGTTGACCTGTTTTTATGTGTATGTGTGTAGTGTCTATTCACTACCTTCACTGTTCTCTAATAATATGACTTAGTAGAGATTTGCCTAAAGACTCTCTTGTCATGGGTCATTGTACAAGTAACTTCTTTCATAAATTGATTCTTTCAACAAGTAGTTTATCCATAATGTGTGGGAAGAAAACACCCCACACTCTACTAGTGGCTCTTACATTTAAAAAAAAAAAATTTCTACACTGAATCTGTGTACATCAGCCCCTCAAAGACCTCAGGGTCTTCAGACCTCACAATCATTTTTTCCTCACTGCCTGGGATATTTAGCCTTTATTGGTACATATGGCAATAATTGAGATTTAATCCTCATAGAGTTCAATAGAAATACAAATGCCCGTGGCTCACTCGGGAAAGTGTGGTGCTGGTAGCGCCAAGGCCGTGGGTTCGGATCCTATATAGGGATGGCCGGTGCACTCACTGGCTGAGCGTGGTGCATACGACACCGTGTCGAGGGTTGCAATCCCCAGAAAATTCCTTTTTCTTGGTAAAATGACATATTCTCTTTATTGCTAGAATTATACCAAAATTTAAAAAGCAAAATATTTTCTCTTGGGTTTGTTTTAGCTTTCAAGCAACTAATATTTAGTTTACAGCAAACTATTTGACTAATGTAGCTTGAAATCCTCTAAAAAATCTTATAGATTTTCACAAATCTTTAGTGTCAGTATTAGAAAGTTAATTTAATATGCTCAGAATAGTAATTGGTTATTTAAAACAGCTCTTAATGTTCTTTTTTTGATAGCAAAAATGATGTAAATTCATATAGAAATTTTGGAAAATATGTCACAAATATGGGAAGAAATATTTTATAAATCATTAAATTTTCTTTGAAACATTTTCAATGAGTGCATTATAAAGTGTATGAAATAGTGCATTTAAATAAAGCCCCCTCAGTGTTGTTTAGGTTATCTTTGCCTATACCTGATCATTTTGTAATCGCTGGGTCAAAAGTTGACCACATTTCAATTTATTCTATTGCTTGCATTACCAATGTTGTCTCCAAAAAAAAATTGCATCAATTTACTTTCATTGGCAATGGACAACTAATTCATAAATCCTCATGACTATTTAATTTAGACATCTTTGTGGGTTTCTCCCTCTTTTAAACTCATCTGTTTGTCTATTTCTGTCATGACAACACCTGGTTTTAAATATTGTCACTTTGATATATTTTAATTCATAGAGTGAGATTCTTTTTCAAAATTGCCTTGGCTCTTTTCTTACACTCATGTTAGCAGAATACTTCCCATGTTATTCTGTGTTCATAAGGAAAATCCTATTATGATACATTTAATTCGATAGACATCAAATTTATGGCTTAATTTAGAGACTGGATTTTGACATCATTGATATTTGTTTATATCAGAAAGATTATTTTCATACTATTCAGATCTTATTTTTATTCCCTTAGAAAACTTTGATTTCTTCATGTACATCCTATGAGTTTCTTTTCAGCTTATTTTAAATCTTTATACCTTTTTTGCTAATATTAATTTATTTTCTTTTTTATTATAATTCCTCTCAGCTCAATTCTTTATTGTAAAAAAGTTGCTATTGATTTCCATTTATTTATTTTGTAATATATAACCAGATTGACCTTGATGTGTTTTCACAAGCTTTTAGGCTATAATCTTGGGGTTAGCTTATTTACATTCTATGCAAATAATGAAGATTCTGTGCCTATATTTTTAATGTTTGTAATTTTTAAATATTTTAAAATGTTGATCCGGCCAAAATTTAAGTAACACTAAAAAATAGGGTAGAAAGCAGACATGTTAGGCTTTTTCCTGGTTTTATAGGCATGGTGCAATGCTTTAACAATAAATATAATGACGATGATTGTATTAGTCCTTTTCTGTTACTTATAACAAAATACACAGAACTGGGTAATTTATAAGAAAATGAAATTTATTGCTTACAGTTTCTGAGGCTGGGAAGCCCAAAGTCCAGGGAATACTTATGGTGAGGGCCTTCTTTGGTGGTGACTTTGCAGCAATGCAGAGGTCTCATATGTTAGAAAATGGTGGAGCAGAGACAGATTAACTTCCTCATTCATTCTTTTAAAACCATCCAACCAAGCCCATGACCACATTTTTTAATTCATTCACTACGGCATGATCCTACAATCTAATCACCTCTTCAAGGCCCCACCTTTCAATTACCATAATAGGATTTCCCATCTGCAACAGTTATAGTGGAGATTAAGTTTTGGAGGAACATTCAACCCAAGATGGCAATGATGATGATGACTGACTATAGAGACTATACATGAGTCTAAGGAATATGTTGCTCTTCGTAATTTACTGAATTTTTATTTTTTGTAATAGAATTTTAAATTTCAATCAAATGCATTTTGGGCTTATATTGAAATGATTTAGGGTTATTTTTCTCCTTCCATTTAGCAGTTTATGAGATAAATTATATAAATTCCTCCTAATAGCAAAACATTTTTGCCATCCTAGAATAAGCACTTCTTAGTCATGTCTTACTATTCATTTAATTTACTGCTAAATTTAATTTCCTACTATTTTACTTTTTTTTATCAATTCTTAATTTGTTTTCATATACAGTTGAAGATCATTTCACATATTTATTAATTTTTATAGCTTAGAAAATGCATTTTATCATCACATTAGGAGCCAAATTTACTCTGGTTGTGAGTGTATGTAAGACACTATTTACAATACTAACCCCTTAATGTGCTTCGTTAGTTTTTGAAAAGGAGAGTTATGATTTGATTTCATATAAATCAGTGAATTAAGGTAATATGACTTTCTTTAGACCTTATTATAATCAGCTGCTACAGGCCTTTGGAACTTACAGTTAATTTTAATTTGAGTGAAAATACAAGTGCAGGTAAAGTCTTTAAAATAATATAAAATTTGACATGGAAATTGAGGGGTTTTTTAAATTTATATATCTAGTGAAAGCAGACTGTCTTTCATTATATTTATCTTTATTTTGTCTAGATCAGCCCAAATGATGATACTGAAGCTATTACCCCACAGGCACAGACATATCCAAATGTGAGCTGTTGAGAGCTGTTGATCTGTTAGTCTGTTCCCTACCTATAGAAATCTCTGAATAAGATCACTGCCAGAGCATAATGTGGAGTTAACAACTCAAGCCTTAGAGTCAGACTATAAAGTACATAATGTGATTCCAACATATAATTAAATATTCAATAAACGTTTGCTTGTATTAATACTGTTGTTATTTTCTCATTCTTCTGGGGTGAGTCCAGGACACCAGTTTGCCTATTGTATCTCAGAAAGATGGGAATCTTTTCTGGTAGTTAAAAAATTTGTTTTGCAACTTGTTTTAATATATTAGCCCAACAATTACTGATATTCTCTCCAAATTATCTAGAGATATATTTATGCTGTTTCCAACGAAAGAAAAAATATGTCAAACTTTGAAACAAACGTAAAAGCTAAATTTTAAACTATATTATATAAAATAATTATTAGTATCTCTAATATCAGATTAAGTTAACAGAAATAAGAAGTATGCAACTAAAGGAATGGGGAATAAGAGTAGGTTAAGACTTTGTTAAAATATATTGATTTATGCTTAAAATTGATAATCATAGCCATGTATCAAAATGTTTATATTTAAAACTAAGAGTAAAGCCTTTGGGTACAAAAGGGAACAATCATAAGCATAAATAGTTTCCCAAAATAAAATCTCAATAATTTTCTCAATCAGAAATTATATAGGTTATAATGCAGCAAAATTGAACCACACTTATTCATACAATAAAACTTTTGAAAGTAACATTAAAATAGTTCTCCTAAGCAGTTAAGTCAGAAAAGCAATTATTTATCAATAAATTATTTCAGAAGATATAGAAGCTAGCAGCATTTTTTATAATAGCCCAAATCTAGAAACAATATAAAAATTCATAAACAATAATATTGTTAAATCAGCTGTATATTTCTAGTATGAAAAAAACTATAGAAATGCCAAAAAAAGCAAAACATTGAAGGACATGGATGTCTCTCATGTACAAAATGCTGAGTGAAAGAAGCAGATATAAAGGAATATACACAGTATGATTTCATTTATAACAAATTCAAAAACAGGTGAAACTGACTTGTAATGAGTGGAGTCAGACTAGTGTCTAATATGGTGAAGGACATGGTGGCTTCTGGTGTCCAAGCAACGTTCCCTATTTCCATCTGGGAGATGGGTTCACAGGCGTGTTCTCTGTTCAACGTTTTATTAAACAGTATGGTGAGTATTTGTGCACTTTATTCTATGTAAGTTACACTGTATAAATCAAAAGTTTAGCATATATTCACGATGCTATTCTGTGGTACTTAATGCACATTCAAATAGGCATGCAGATTGGTCTATATCTGAAGAGGAAGATTACAGCAATAAGTATTGACCTAAAAGTATTCTTTACTTTTAGTCTAGTAATTCTAGATAAATATAAACTTCAGAACAAAAGGAAACTCTCCAGTTCATTTCACAGTATGAAACAAAAACTTAAACTTAAAAAAACAAAATAAAAACGAGCTAGCCAAGCTGGTGCCTTTAGCCCAAGTTTATGGGTAACTTAAACAGCCCTAATGTGGGATAAAATGAAGCAAATAATATTTATTAGAATTCTTCTTTGGGGGAATACTGTATGTGGTTGAAAAATAAATAGATAAATACATAGATAAATAAATAAATAAAATGCCATTTCCTCCAGCAGAAGATTACCGACATATCCAGCTATGTGATGGACTGTCAAGCAGTCTATAAGAAGCATTTGCAAAGGCTTACTTGTTCACTTTCATTGTGAAATACTTATGTTAAGTGAAATAAAAACAGAAGGCAAAAGGGACTGTGAGGAACGTTGTAGATTGGCAGGCTCGACCTCCATTCTCTTCTTCTCCCCTGATTCTTTCCTTTATTATAGAGGCTAACAAGTTTTAAAAAGCCATTTTCTTAGCTTCTTGCAGCATGATGTCTGGTGGCTGGTGCAGTTTTCTGGGACTTGGAAAGTGAAGCACAAGCCATCATCCTGTTGGCCTTTTTTGTTTGTTTTTTTTTTTTTTCCATTGAGGTCAGCAAAGGAGCCTGCTGGTCAAGAAGCAGCAGAAGCTGAGATGGTCAAGGGCAACTGAAACTGTGGGCACTCTTCTCAGGTCCTGGTTTTCTACTCCCAGTTGAACCTTAACTCCACCACCTTCCTGCTATGGTGGAGAGAGTAGAGCCCTCCTTAGTGACTGTGCAGTGGTCCAGGCCATTCTTGGAGCTCCAGGATGGAATTCTGTCTTCTTCAGAATCATAAACATATTATAAGCAGCTAATTCCTTCAGTTAAAATCCCTTTCCTCTTAAGATACTTAGTTTCCCACATTGAACAAAGAATAATACATCAGTGATCTTTAAAAATATTATTCCTACAACACATATTTACTTAGAGCCTGTTACGTCCTGTGCTCTTCTAGGTGTTGGGACACATCAGTGAACGAAACAGATAAAGATCCTTTTCCTGGACCAGGTCGACAAGGTAGTCAGTCAAGAAGAAGCAAACATGATACCTAACTGTACACTACCTGTGCTTTCTTTTGTAAAGAGAAATAAAATGGAGACAGCTAGAAGGGCATAGGCTGTGGGTGGGCATGTTTTGCAGGACTAAATAGGGCGGTTACCTCAGATCTCATCTGGGAAGTGGTATTTGAGTGAAGGTTGGTAGGGCTCAGGCGGCGAGCCAAGTGGGGGTGTGGGGTCAGAGAGAAGGGCTAGGCCAAGGCCCGGACATTGGAGCGGCTTCAGTATGTTTGAGGAACAGCACAGAAGTTTTGTGGTTGAAGTAGGAGTGAGCCAGAGAGTGGTAGAGGATGAGGTCAAAGACATGACGGGGTCATTTGGGAACTTGTAGGTCATCATAAGGACACTGGATTTTACTGTGAAAGGGGGAGCATTGAGAATTTTCACCATAGGAGTGCTCCATCTGATTGATCCAGAAGGATCAAGGATCCCCCTAGCCAATAATAAATATTTGGTAAATGACTAAGAAGCTAGTGAAATACTATAGTAAAATTTTAATAACATCTTTTTAATCTCATAATGCATCCCATATATATTTTTCTTTCAAAATTGTACATTTTCAAAATCTACATCTTCTGCAGATAGAAATTTTAAAATGTATTTATATCTTTTCTAACTAGCATCAAAAACCAAACATTTGTACCATAAATAAAATGTAGCTTTTTAAAACGAGTGCTATTGTCAACTGATTATTTGTGTCCATATTATACAATTTCCATTTTCAGTAGCATACTTCCCCCCTGCCCCCCGTATTTGGAAGCATACATTAGTTGGAGATGAATCCTGAGGAGAGATTAAGTTATTTTTTGAGTATAATTTATGTAATTTGGGTGAATATATGAACTGTTTCAGACATTAGTAAATTTCAGATGTTTAGTAAATCATTTTCTCACTCTCATAATCTTTATCTGTATGCCAAAGAGAAGTGGACATTTGGCAAGTGACCAGTTAATTTGATCAATGCAGATGCCGAACAATATTACACAGGGAAAAATGTCACTTGTCAGCTTAAGTGAGGTCTTAATGACAAAAGGTTTGATGCAACCACAGAAGTAGTTCTATTACCTCATATGAACTGACTCTATAATAAATTCACAGAACATAGAACTGGTTGGACATGTGCACTCAAGCAAATGTTTTTAAATTTTATTATTTTATAACCAGGGGTAAAATAAATTTGTGACAGTACAATAACAGTCCTCTACATTCATATGTGGCCTTTAATGATTTGAAGTGAAAAGTCTAAAAAAAATAACTATTTATGAAGATATCAGCTAAAACACTCATCACAATGTGTTTACTCAGAGAAAACTTTTTCACTGAATTTTGATTTTTTACTTTAAGATTCACTTTAACTCATATTTAATGGCTGAAGTTAATTTTTTTTTATCTTTTGAAACAAAATTGTACATATCTGTGGGGGTACAGCATTGAATATCAATACTTGTGTGTAATATATTATGCTCACATCAGGATAATTACTATATTTATCATTATACAGTGTAATCATTTTAGTGGCCCTTTATCAATTTCTTGCTAAATTCCTCTCCTTATTCCCCTTTGGCCTCAGTTCCAATCTCTCCTTCTGAAAGCTCAATGAATTATTTCGATTTTTGTATCTTTTTAAAAAAAATTATTTATGTTTTTGTTTATTTTTTTTAACTCCTACTTATGAGTGAAGACATGTGGTATTTCTTTCTCTGTGCCTGGCTTATTTCACTTAAAATAGTTTTCTGTCAATTTGTCCATGTTGCTGCAAATGGCAAAATTTAATTCTTTATGGCATAGTGATATTCCACTGTGTATATATTCCACATTTTTCTTATCCATTTGTCTATCGGTGGACATTTAGGTTGGTTCCAACCCTTAGCTATTGTAAATAAAGCTGCCATAAACATGGGAGTGCAGCTGTCCCTTCCACATGATGATTTCCTTTCCTTTGGGTATACACCCAGCAATGGGATTGCTGGATCACAAGGCGGTTCTATCTACAGTTATTTGAGGAACCTCCATACTGTTTTCCATAATAGCTACACCAATTTACAGTCCCACCAGCAGTATAGGAGAGTTTCCAATTCTCCACATCCTCTCAGGATTGATTTGGCTATTTGGGGTCTTTTAGTGGTCCATATGAATGTTAGAATTGCTTTTTTCTGTTTCTATGAAGAATTACCATTGGTATTTTGATGGGGATTTCATTGAATCAGTAGATCACATTGGGTAGTATGGACATTTTCACAATGTTAGTTCTTCTAATCCAAGTGCATGGAATGTCTTCCCATCATTTTGTATCCTCCTTATTTTCTTTCAGCAGTATTTTGTACATCTCGTGGTAAAGATCTTTCACCTCCTTGGTTAACTTTATTCCTAGGTATTTTATTTCTTTAGTGACTATTGTAAGTGGGCTTGTTTTCTTGATTTCTTTTTCTGCTATTTTGTTATTGGAGTATTAAAATTATACTGATTTCTGCATGTTGATTTTGTATCCTGCAATTTTACTGAAGTCATTTATCACCTCTAAGCATTTTTTTGTAGAGTCTTTAGGCTTTTGCATACATAGGATCATGTCATCTGTAAACAGGAACAGTTTGACTTTGTTTTATCCAATCTGGCTGCCCTTTCTTTCTTTCTGTTGCCTGATTGCTCTGGATCATACTTTTAATACTGTGTTAAATAGGAGTGGTGAGAGTGGGCATCCTTGTCTTGTTCTCATTCTTAAAGGAAAGCTTCCAGCTTTTCCCCATTCAGAATGATATTGATGGTGGGTTTGTCACTTCCTCACATTTTTTCCAGGTTCCAATGTGAATCTCCTTGTGTCAGTGCAGTTGAGTGGGTGGTAAGCCGCCTTTGTGGTAGCCACAGCTTTACATCGTTACAGTGGTAGTGGTTGTGGCAGTGGCTCTGGTGGGCCACCCAGGTGGAAGTGATGTTTGCTGCATGCTCCTGCCTTTTCTTGGGTGGGGGGCTGCCTGCAGATCTTTCCTAGGTCCCCAAACATGCTCCTGCCTTCTGCCGGGCGGCGGGGGTGGTGCTGTCCATAGCTCCTGCCTAGGTCCCTGGGTATGCTCCTGTCATCTTGGTTAAAGTTAATTTTATTAAATATATTAGGTAATATATCTTATCTGATTTTTGGATGGTATGAAACTGATCTTGTGCAATTACTGACTGGGGAATAATTGTAGCTATATGTTTTAAAGAGTTAAAAAATATTCTGGGGAATAACACCTAATCATAATTAAAATAACAAAATAAGATCAAATGATACTGATTTTATAGCATCTTCAAGAAAATTTTCCAAAAAGAATCTAGAATGAAATTACTTTCCTTTATATCAGAATTGCATTATTTTTGCCTCACTTTGTCATTTGTAAGTACCTTTGTGTCTTTGGTAGAAGCATGCTGTTTTCAGGAAAAGTCTTTCCTATGAATGTTTAGATTGTGTTAGTGTCATTATGTGTAACATGTGGCCTTAGACAAAAGTGGACTAATATATGTAAAAATTATGGACAGAATTTCCTTCAAAGCATCAAATAAATATGTTTATTTAACCCTTAATACACAAATTAATAAATATTAAATAAATTGACAATTACATCTGACTTGATTAATTACTTTTTAAAAATG
Organism: Galeopterus variegatus; assembly: GCF_000696425.1. Classification (NCBI taxonomy): domain Eukaryota; kingdom Metazoa; phylum Chordata; class Mammalia; order Dermoptera; family Cynocephalidae; genus Galeopterus; species Galeopterus variegatus. The sequence continues at coordinate 123,056 of NW_007735290.1, read as the reverse complement.
TATATTTAAGGCATGCCATATAATCAGAGTAGATAAAGCAAAATTTAGAGCACAGAATGCTTTGCATAATGTTTAGTGGAAGGCTATTTAACCCTATTTAAGTTTGTATGCAAAAGCTTTATCTAATAATTGTCTGCATATACTTTGCATAAATAATTTGTATTTAATAATTATAGCATCAGATATAAAAATGATTGAGAAAAGAATATCTGTCCTTCTGTTTTCAATTATGGACTGGGAAGGATACTTATAGTTACCAATAAAAATAAAGAACATGTAAATTTACTT
>NW_007735290.1:122248-122609 GCF_000696425.1 Galeopterus variegatus | reverse complement strand
TTATGGACTGGGAAGGATACTTATAGTTACCAATAAAAATAAAGAACATGTAAATTTACTTTTCCCCCCAAAGACTGAGACCTGTTCATCTTGCAAAGATGACAAGATCATGTACAAATAAAGGAAATGTATTGGGCAGTGATAGAAGAAGTTAAAATTATCTAAACTCCTGGTGTTTAGCATTTAAACAAAAACAAAAGAGATAAAATTGACATGAATGCCAGGGGCTACAGTATTCCACATATCGAAATATTCCACATGGAAGGATTTATTTATGTGTTTGAATTTATTATTAAATTAAACCGTTTTATATTTCTAGACTCCCTATGAGAGCACCTTAACGTACCAGTTAACATTGGCC
>NW_007735290.1:120415-121461 GCF_000696425.1 Galeopterus variegatus | reverse complement strand
ATGTTTTCTACATGAATATGTATTTTCAGTTTGATACACTTATTTTGAAATACATTGTAGGTACTGAAAGAGATACAAATTGAGTAATAGGAAACTATTTCCCTCATAAAACATACACTCTATAAATGGTGTTGGCAGACCCTGTAGCTGGAGCTAGCTGGTGAGAATTGGAACTACTGTTGATTCTTTTCAGAGAAAAGGGCTATCAGATTGGTATTAGAGCCCAGTGGGTAGCAACTGCCATGAGAGAAGCCACTCTAAACAGCAAGAAAAGAATTGTCAGCTGCTCCTGCCCTCCAGTCTTCCGCCAGGATCTCCCAGTGGCTGAACCTACCTGGAAGCCAACTGGCAAGGGGCCCCATGGAATGGATTTCACACAACAGAGAATGGGGAAGTGGGAAAAATAGAAATGAGAGTAAATAAGCAGATGGCCAAACAGCACAGGGATTAGGATGGATATTCAAATCACTAGTATAGAGGAATATGGCAAAGGTCATGAGAAAAATATAAAATAATTACTTGGGTGATAAAGTTAAGGAAAGACTAAAAATGATAGAGTAGATACAATGTATGTGGCTCATGATTAAAGAGAACATACTATTTATCATCTGAACCATGAAAGTATTGAGTATGTAAGGGGGCATTCTTAAGCATTACTCCAAGACAATAGGCATAAACTTGAAAATATAATACCTGAGAAAGACAGTATTGGAATCAGTGATTTGGTTAGTAGTACAATATTCATGATTTCATCATTGAAGATATCTTAGAGTTAATTGCCAATGCCACTAACATGTTTCTGCATTATTTATGTGAAAGAATCATTGCACCATTTTATTTTGGGGGCTATGGAGTTAGTTTAGGAAAGATTAAACTTTCTTAAACATAGGTTGGTTTGAACTTGTTGAGTGGGAGGTGTTAGTAGGTAGGACATCTTTGTGGATATGTATCAAATGTAACTAATACCACAAGTTAGATGTTTTATTCCATTGATGATTCATATGATATTAAGACTACTGGTCCTGCTTCACGAAGTTATGTACTCA
>NW_007735290.1:118023-119708 GCF_000696425.1 Galeopterus variegatus | reverse complement strand
TCCATTGATGATTCATATGATATTAAGACTACTGGTCCTGCTTCACGAAGTTATGTACTCACACCTTGTAATTTTAATTATCTATTTCTCCTTGGTCAAGCTATTGTTCCTTTTATCTCCTCTCATAGCCGTTCCTGACCCTACATACTTTGTTTACTGAGTATTCTTCTTTACTGCATGGCATTCTTTAATTCCTGTACATCCATATTCTGTCTTACTCCATTTTATGACATTATGCTCTCACAATTCACTAATGAATGCCTCTGGGTCAGGTACAGCCTACAGTTTTCAATTTTTATACTTCTCTGAATTTCTAAATTATTTGAATTTATTGGTTGCCTTCCAAAGACTGACATTCTCAGACAAAGCATCTTGAATTTTTTGTTATCCTCTAATACTTTAAAAATGAGGATTAACATACAAAGTAAAATAAAAATCACCTCAATCCTAAAACCCATAGAAAATAACTATCTACATTTTGGGATGTTTGGTTGGTTGAACAAGAACAAGCTGCAAATGGGAAAGGGAGCAGTGATTTTTTTTTTTTTTTCATACTGCTGGCTTGAAAGAGCTCTGTTCTTCATTGCTGATTACAATCTAGGGACAGCACAGAGATTTTTTTTTTCATTATTATTGGATGTTAAAAATATTCTATTATGCCAGTAGTCATGGAATCCAGTCCCATCAGTGATGAGTTTGAATCATTTGTCTGGTTCAAAGCTTCTTCGTGTCTTCAGTTTGGCTTGCTCAGGCTTTTCCAGTCTTTCCCGGGTCACTTTTCTACCCCTCTCCCCACTTACTGGGCTGCCTCACACCTTTCTATAGCTGGAATAGATGATTGGAAGAGAAGAAAGTGGGAGGAAAAGTCTTGTGGACTGGCACAGCTGTTTTGGTCAGGGCTGCTCTGCTGGTCATCAGACAGGTGAGGGTTGGCTCTTTCTCCCACTGTGCTCCTTCCAGTTAGACCAAACACTCAGCCCCTGGGTGGTCTGTAAATCTTCCCACCATCTCTTCCATATAGAAGTCTTCTGTTCTGTCAGTATCACCTCACCTATTCAACTGGTCCTTTTGAGGGAAGCTTTCTTCTTCGTCTTCTTTTTTTTAATGATGCAAGCTCATGTCTTCTCTGTAGGGTCCATCCCAAACATTCATATTTGATGTTCCAACAAATTCTGAAAGTGCAGGCAATTACCAGAGAAGCGACATCTCGGCTCTGTAGCAAAAGGTTGCTTTTCCTCTTTCTAGAACAAATGAGACACCACTCTGTCCCCAAACTTCTAGTGACAGAGATCTCCAGGATGTTCTCTGGAGCCCCCCAGATTTGGCCTCATATGGAGCAGGTTACCCCCCTCTGTTTCCAGGGAAGAAGAGAGGAACTATGCAGGGTCGGAGAACAGGCCTTTCCAGCGTCTCCTCATGAGCATGCAACCCTCCCACTATATACCCTCGGAGGGGAGAGGGCTGAAGTGGTGTAGGACTTCTCAGCCCCTTGTATTTATTTTTTTCTTGTCACTACTTTATCTGTTTTGGCTTCTTGTTTAGAAAGGTAAGGAGACTCAAAATTTTGTCTTCATGGTGCAAGACCTCAGGTAAAACTGGATAAAAGGAAAAGCCCTATTTCTTGTGTATCTTGGGTATCTTGTACGTTTTATTAGTGTGTGTTTGTGTGTGTGTGTGTGTGTGTG
>NW_007735290.1:115117-116699 GCF_000696425.1 Galeopterus variegatus | reverse complement strand
TATCTCTGGCTTACTTCCTATTAATTCTTATGAATTCTTCATGTGGTTTTGTTTCTACTAGTCTTTCTGATCACTTTGTCTCCTTTCTCCTATATTGGGCTTTCTTCACTTTCTCTTACCTAAATAAAAGTAGGCTTTGTTTGGATATTGGGTCTGTAAAACTCAATATACATGTCTATTTATATTATTTTAATTATTTCTTTCTCTAGAATTCTGAGAAAAAACAAGAGCTTCATCTATCAGGAGAGTGCAGAACCACTTTCATTTAAAAGGGGCTGTATGGGGGACTTGAAAAAGCCTGACTTATCAAATGAAGTTACCAACAAGAAAATGAAGTTTCAACAACAAGAAAAAGTATTTTTTCTGAACATTTGCAGCATTGTGCAATTATAGGGCACTGATGTGGGAAGAAAGAATGTTGGAGACTTCAGTTATAAAGCATCATTTAGCTACGTGTGCATGGCTTTAAGAAAAACTGTGTGGGAGTTCTACATTCCCCGCTGAGTATGAGCCACACTTAACTTCCTTTCTCTGCCCCATGAGGGCCTGTAAAATAGAGAACTTGTGATTCCATCTACAATTTTGGTGACTAACCATAATGCTCTAATTTAATATTTATATGGTCTCTAGAAACACAAAATGCTTCATGAATACTACATTACATTTTTTACTTGTAGTTATGGTTTAGCTGTAGGGTTAAGAGCCACATTTGCAATTCTTTAGAAACCTTTAAATATCACATAGAGTCAGGATATGTTTTATGACAGATAAAATGTATTGCCTAATGTTATAGAACTTTATTATTTGTAATTAAATTGGTGATTAATAAAGACATTATTTTTATTTAGCCTACATTATAAAAGAACTAATTTTTATCTATGCATGTGATACCTGTGAGAAACATGTGGATGCACACATATTGAAACACATGCATAAATATGATGTAAAAATGAACATAGCCTGGATGATTAGGCCCAGTAATTTTTCTTGGCAATGTTTCCAGGTATATTTGAACACCGTTCTAGAGGCCTTATTTTTGTCAGTTAGGATATCTTGATTTTTTTTCTTTTGTCTTCCTCTACATTTGGTTCTGTGACTAAAAGGAAATAATANTTAGGATGTCTCATTTAGACTTCATTATGTAGAATAGAGTACTGGATACCTTGATTATGTTCATTTATTGTATTATTCATGCAGATAATGAATGGTTATCAGCTACTATCCTTATGCCAAACCAAACAAGAAATATATTGACAGTGAGTTTAGGCAGATGGTCAGAGTCATCTATTAGATTAGCTCAGTAGCCTATGGCTAGACTCTGCGTTGCCATTCCTGCTTCTTCCATGTCTTTTTACTTGGGCTTAGTGGTTCTCAACCTTTGCTGCAACAGTAGGATCACCTGGGGAATTTTTAATACATAATGATCTGTGTGTCTTTGTCCACAGCAATAGAGCAGAATTTTGAACCTTGGCTATAACTAGAAAACCTTCTGGAATATAAGTCTATCCTGATAATACAAGTCTATCCTGATTATTACTATTATAATAACTCCTTAATAGATATTTTAAGTTATATTTATATA
>NW_007735290.1:101359-114823 GCF_000696425.1 Galeopterus variegatus | reverse complement strand
CTATCCTGATTATTACTATTATAATAACTCCTTAATAGATATTTTAAGTTATATTTATATATTATATAGAATATAAGGGTCATGCATTTTATACTTTTTAATTGATATTTAGATATTCTCTGCAATAATTTATATAAGAGCAAGTTAATTCCTCTAAGGTTTGGTAAAACTTGCCTAAAACATTTTTTGAGCCTTGTTTGTTTAACTTCTTAATGGTCATTTATTCACTCTAGTTTTCCAGTTTTTCTCAGATAAAATTTCTCAATTTTTTATTCAAACCTTCTATATACCTACTATTTTAATTTGATTATTCAATTTTTGGTGCTACATTTTTCTAAATTATTGTCCATTTTTAAGTCTTCATAGATGTTGGCAGAATATACTTAGTGGTATTCTAAAATCATTTTATAAATATATACTCTATCTGTATCCATTCCTCACATTATTTATTTTTTCCTTCTGTCATTTTTTCTTATCAATCTTGTTAATGTTTTATCAAATTTATATGTAATTTGTAAAGAACCATTTTTTTCTCTTTGTTTTCTTTAATTTTATAAATTTTTTTGTGCTTCCAGTTTTTTTAAAAATCTGTTTCACTTCCTCAAGATTTATGATTTCATTTATTTTCAATCTTTATTTTATATATTTAATATATTTATTTTATATATTTAATAAATATATGCATTGCTATAAATGGGCTTCTAAACATTGGTCTAATTGAATCCTGCACAGTGCATATGTGAGACTCTTGTTATTTTTATTGTTATTTCTTTTAACTCATAATTTTCCAAATAATTTCTTAAAGCATTTTTAATTGCTTTGTGACTGTAAAATGTCCTCTATAATTCTTTGAATTTGTTAAGATGATAATTTGTTCGATTTTGTTGAGGCTTTATGAACACAGAAATGGTCAACTTTGTAAATATTCATTATGTACTTTAAAAAGAATGTGTTTTCTTTTCATTGGCTTTCTTGGGCGTGTACGAGGACATATCACTATACTTACTATATATATCACAGTAAATAAAATTTCTCAGTTTTCATTCAAATATTCTGTATACTTACGATTAAATTGGTTTTTCTTTTGGCAGAGATTTGGCAGGTACATATTGAATCTCTTTTCTTATCTTCCTGGACACATAGGTAAAGTGAATTTCCCAGTCTCCCTTCACTTATAGGTGACCATGTGCCTGAGTTGCAGCCCAAGAAATGTGGGAGAAATCATGATTGTTACTTCAGGGCTGGCTGTTGTGGACTTGTAAAATATTATTGTAGTGCACGTATCAAGTAGATAATTGGATATGAAAGTCTGAATCTGAGTATCTGTTAATCTTTCTACATGTTACAATTCCTTCACAATTCTTTTCCGCATTCAGTATAATTTAATTATGATATATTGGATGGTTAATTTCCTCCATGATGGTGTCTAAACTCCTATTTCATTTATTAATTGACTTTTTAATTTCTAGAATTTTATTTGGCTTTGCAAGAAGTTCTACTTGGTTCTTTTCCAAATCTGCCCTTTCTGTTCTCGCAGTTTACTATTTATTATAATTTATAGATTTTTTATCTTTTAATAATAGTAATATTGGATTGTGGCCATTTTCAGATTGCTGTATCTCAAGTTCTTGGGATGCCAATTTTTTCTGTTGTTCTTGTTTAGTGCTCCTTACAGTGAATCATTTCTTCTTAAGGTTTGAAACATTGTTTTTGAGCTAGATTTCCTATTAGATTGATTTTTCTGTGGGCCTGTGTACCCTGGACTCTTGAGTCATTTGGGGTTTATTTCTATCCTGAATTCCCAGGGTTTCACTTGGCAATTACGTTGATTTTCCAGCTTGGTGACTACTCTAGCTCCTGACCTCCACGTCAGTGCTTGCCCTAGTCTAAGTTTTGATATTTCTTATGAGGGTGCTTTGTTTTATACTCTTATGTGGGCAGAAACAAGCTTGCATTTTTTTTCCTTGAATTCAATATCACATCTCCTGTACTAACATAAGCATTAAAACACAACCCCTAAATGTTAGGGCTTATCTCATGGTCCTGTTGCTCACCTTTTCAGGTCATAATGACGTTTCTATGTGTTTGTAGCAAAAAGGGAGTTGGCTAAGTTTTCTATATCACTGGAATTATTAGTTCAACAAATCATGTTACATTTAAAATGTTTACTAGACATCCACATGTCGATATCAAGTAGATAGATGGATATACAAGTCTGGAACTCAGTATTCAGATTAACTGGATTTATCTAAATTGTAATCCTCATTAATTAGAGAATATTGTTGAGAGTTCAAGTTAGCAATGTGGTTGGCTATCTGGAAGCCATTAGTCACTTTGACAAGATATAAAAAAGTAATAGTAGAAAGAGAAAAAAATTGGAGATGGAGAAGTGATTAAAGAAACTATAGAAATTTCTTTTGGAAAGATTTGCTTCAAAGGGAAATAGATATGGGAGATATAAATAAAATCAAGAGTGGTTTTTGTTTTAAGAAGCAAAGTTCTGAGGTATGTTTTGTGCTTTACAAATTTCAAAGCCTTCCCAAGTTTTTCATGTGTCTTATGTTACTTTCAAATATACTCCTATTACATATGGTCTTGCACTCTCCAAACACTGCTTCTTTTATTAAGTTATCTGCTTCTAAAACTTGGTTTGTGAGGACGGAAACAGTGAGTATTTGGTTTATACTTCCCACGAGACTTAGAAGTCTATCGGAATGATATATAAACTCAAATATGTTTTTTGAACCACTTTAGCCAGTAGACTTGTTTGAGACTGAGTTTTTGTCTCTTCGCTATTGATATAGTACATGCTGTCTGGGAACTGCAAAAAAGTGTATGGAATGAAATTATATTCACTCAACAAAGAACACATACATATCGAGTGTCTACTGAATATGTTTCTTTTTGAGTGCCTCCAAAGAAATATGTGCAGTTAATGATCAGAGCGTAGTAAGGATTGTTTATTCTTGCAGTAATAACAATAATAATTAGCTATGTATAAAACATGTATTTGTAGAAAGCATATGTACATGCTATTATGTGTTAGGCACTATAACAAGCATTTAAAAATATTATGTATTTACTATGCACAACCCCTTTGAGATATGAGCCATTATAGTAGAAAAAAATCTTTACGATCACGGGTGTCTTGATTTCTCCTGGGATGAAATGATGAAAAGTGTATTGAGAGAATAAAAAGAGCTACACTTATCCTAACCTAGCACAGCCTATTTAGGTACTCTTAATAGGTATTCCATTAGTGATAACACATTACTAATATATGTCTAAATCAATGCTTTATTCCCAGAGAGCAGTGTAAACACACACACACACACAGATTATGACTCACTGCTCTTGAGCAAACTCGTCATTGTTTTCTCATTTAAGTTTTTAATATCAGAAGCACATAGTCACAACAGATAATAAAGTCCCATTTTGCAGATGATAATGAAGTCAATAAGTTATTATATTATAATTTAAACGATAGAACGATCCTCATAAATAGTCTTATTTCTGACCCTATTTTCATAGTCTGAGGGCCTATGATATCAAATTTGAAAATTTGAATTTTATATTTGTGAATGGTTATGAATAACTGAAGTGTAATACTTATTTTTATATAACTAGAATTGGTGTATCTCTATATGGATTTATATATATATATATATGTGTGGTTATGAATAACTGAAGTGTAATACTTATTTTTATATAACTAGAATTGGTGTATCTCTATATTGATTTATATATATATATATATGTGTGTATATATATATATATAATTTTTATATAACTAGAATTGGTGTATCTCTATATGGATTTATATATATATATATATGTGTGTATATATATACTGAAGGATCTCATTAATCAATGTCTGGTGAGATATTAGTGATAGATGTAGATGTATCTTTTATTTAGATATCAACTTTCTACTACATATGTATGTTTAATTAATAAATAAGTTCACTGTCATGTGTACCATGCCAACACACACACACACACACACACACACACACACACACACACACATTCACTGCCATTGAGGCACCTCTGCACTCTTCCTCACTTCTCGTTTTGGCATGTGCTGCTACTTCTGTTTACAGAAATTCCTCTCAATCTTTTCTCTTCATATGGTAATTTTTATTCAACTTTCAAATTTCACATCAACGCCCTAATGCTGCCCTCTTTGCTCATGCTGTTAGCTGCTTCGCATGTCTCTTTAGCTCTAACATAGCTCTTTCCATGTAGAGTAACTTCTTTTCCTTTTTCTTGTTTCCATTTGCAAACTACCTACAGGTTGACTTTATATATCTATCCTTCTTGCTTATCACACTACCAGTTATACAGCTGATTATCAATAAGTTGAGTAACTTCTTTTCCTTTTTCTTGTTTCCATTTGCAAACTACCTACAGGTTGACTTTATATCTCTATCCTTTTTGCTTATCACACTACCAGTTATACAGCTGATTATCAATAAGTATTTGTTGAACGAATGAATGAGGTTAGGATGCAGGGAAGGTGGAAAGGCAGGCAGGCAGACAGGCAGGCACCACAGAGAAACGATATCTCTGATAGCAGACATTCTTAACTGATCAATATCTAGCCCCTTGTCCACTTTCCCTTTCTTAGTGAAACCCTAATTTTTCATGCATTATTCCTCTACCATACTTCCCTGCACTTCATTATTAAGTGGTCCATCCTCAGCCCCAAAATATGATTATTAGACTAATTTGTGTAGTAGGCTTATTTTCTTGATCAGTAAATGGGTTTAAGAATTAACATGTAATGCAATTTTAGCCATTTAGACATTAGGTAAAATTCTTGGGAAAAACTAGAAATTTTTTTCCCACTTTTAGGAATCACTGACAAAAAGAAATTTTCCTTTTTCCTCTGGATATTGTCATGACTACATGTGATTTCTAGCTGAAGAAAAACTCACATGCTAGGAGTTTGAATAGGCTGACTTGTGCTACAGTACAATAGACCTGAAAATCACAGTAACTTCAAAGAACAAAGTTACTTTTTGCTCACGGTACATGTCCTTCTAATGACACAAAGTGTCAGAGGGACACAAGGCTCTCTAATTGTGCAGGCAGAAAAAAGAGGGCACGCTGAACAGTATCCTTCAACTGCCTAGAGGTGACCAACATCTCTTCTACTAAATTTCTCTGGCCGGAGAAAGTGATGTGGCCATACCTGAGTTCAACAGAAGAGAGGTGTATGATCACCCTCTCAGCGAGAAACACTAAATATCTGTGAAAAACAATGCAAGCCACCGAAGTTCTCAACACAGAAATATGAACCCTGTCCTTGATGAGGTTATTGAACTACCACATTAAACAACTGTGAAGTCACTCCATCCTTAGATTTATTATGGAAAATAAAACGTTTTCCTGCCTTAAAAAATTTTTTTTCCTGTTAGTCACAAATGAAAACATACTTCTAGTAACTGAATCAACCTTACTGTAATTTTTTCTTCGCTAGTGTCCATATTGCTGTCATTACCTATTCAAGTGAGATGATAGTTATTTTTCCCTTTGGAAACTGTACACTTCTCTATCTTGATCAATATTTTTCTGGACTTTCCATGTCCTCATCCCACCATTAAAAAAAATTAGATTGAATATTTATAAATCAGAATTTTAAGATCTTTATCAAGTCTGTCCATAACTAAATCACCTGGCTCTCTCCCCCGTTTCTTTAATACTTAATGCTTTATAGAAAAATCTATTAAGAGCTCTCCTGCTGCCCATAATACCACTCTCCCTCCAGTATGACAATTCATGTCATTTTATATTCAATGTTATTTTCTAGTCTCTCACTTTCTAGTGGAAGCCTGTCCATTAAAAATATGTGTAAGACTATACCCCCCCAGACATCTGTCTCAATATATAGTTGTCTGCAAAGATAATATTTTAGGTCTATTGAAATTAAGTCCAGAACATGACAAAAATAAATAGCAGTTGACATATAGTAATACACAAATAATGTTATAATCTCATAATTTAATGTCAATTCCACAAGTTGTGATTATATAAATGATATGTACACAAATTGCAAAGTTTAAACAATGTGTTTTTTCTTTTTCTCTATTATTTAAAAAACAAAAATCCTAATTCTCTATTAGTTAAAAAAAAAGAAATTCAGTCTTCTATCCGAAAGATATTTTAAAAATATTATTTATATTTTGAACACTGGAAAAGAATAACTATTTCAAGTAATTGTAGACAGTCATGCAGTACAAAATGTCTTTTTAAATAATTCTAAAACTTAAGAAAAATGATAATTGATAGGAGACAAATTTAAGTAAGAGTGAGTTTAGTTTAAAAACCTAAAAATAATCAGTGTTTTAGAAAGTAATATTTAATAGCACATTGACAAATTGAAAAGTGTTCCTTAGAAAAACTGTTTGATAAATATGTTTTGTGAAAATAAAACCAAGATGATGTTTGTCATTCTGCTATAATTTACTAAGTACTCACTCCTTCATTTACTTCTTTCAAACTCCTGGTTCTGTGCTGCTTTGCCTCTTTCCCTCTGAAGAAATCCTTTGTTCCTTTTGCCCATGCACTCTATAACCTCGCCTGCATGGTCTGAACACAAACACATTTTATTGTTTGCAGATGTTTTGTGATTGTTAGTCGACAAGCCAAAGGACCAAGCCCACACATGGCCTAAGGGTGGCAGAGCAGGAGGATGAAAAAAGAGCCTGGTACCTGATGGCACTTGCTGAGACGCTTTCTCTGCTCTGGACTGCTGACACCTAGCGTTACTATCGCATTTATTGTCTCTAAATATACAGTTCCAGAAACTAGCTCCCTATCTTTAGACTTTCAGATGGGAATTCATATCTCTTAATGTAAATATGCACATGGAGGCCTATTGAAACCTTAGAACGACATGGAAAAGATGAACTCACTACCATCTTATTCCTCAAACTTGACTCTTTGACCATTACTTTTGCCTGGGCTAATTTAAACAACATTTTCCAAATATCATAGGAAACAAATTTAATTGTGACACTCTTTATCATGAGCTAATCACATTATTTGTGGAACTTTTCTCAAAAAAGTTTCTAATATTTTTCCCTATTTTTTGACCATTACTTTTGCCTGGGCTAATTTAAACAACATTTTCCAAATATCATAGGAAACAACTTTAATTGTGACACTCTTTATCATGAGCTAATCACATTATTTGTGGAACTTTTCTCAAAAAAGTTTCTAATATTTTTCCCTATTATCTATATTGCTATTTATCTATATTTCTCTACTCCAGTTCATTGTTTCATAATTTTCTGCCTTGACCATTGAAATAAATTTCTGTTTGAAATGAATTCAAATGAGGCCTCATTTCTGCCACTCTTTATCAGATTTATCTTTGAAACCCTGATTTGAATATTATTATTATTATTCTTTTTTTTGAGTTTCAGCATAGATGTTATTTATTAATTATATGATTCAGAAAAGTCATTTTTCTGCAACATAAATACAAAATGGTTTTATTCATTGCAAATTGCAAATCGCTGTATAGAAGCTAGCCTGGGATTGGTCGGTTTAAGTTCCAGATGCTTTATATTCTTTATATTACTGGGTATGACCTTGAGTTATAGGAGTTTTTATTTTATTCATGAGGAAACTCATGATCATAGATTGTTACATCCTCAATATTAAATATAGTTGATAAGAGAATGGTGACTACAAATTTTGCTCTTTGTTTAAAAAATTATTTTATTCCTTAATTTGTTTATTCACTCATTCATTGTGTAACTAAACAGTCACATGGGGAATTTGTTGGGCATAATGCTGTCACCGGTGAAAATGCATTGATTTGAATACTTTTGTACTTCCTCAAAAAGTTGGCACTCTCTTGCTTATGGAATGTCTCACATGCCTTACCATGATATTTAATGACTCATAATTTGTGTTCTGATACTTATTAACAAAGAAAACACAGTGTATTCTTTAATCACTTAGGGTTGTTCATATATATATATATATGCATGTATATGTACATTTAGAGAATGCAATATTGTGGCTTCACACTTTCTTTTTTAACATTATTTTCTCAGTAAGTTTCCTTTATCTATTTTCCATCCAGGCCTTTTGCTATGATATGAGTTCTGCAGAGTAGATCCCCCAAAGCTACAGCCAGGGACACTGTATGTTGAAGTTTGTGTTACCTGGGAAGTGGAATCTGAGATATCAACATGCAGATTGTTTGTTAGGGAGTATGACTGTGGGGAAGGGGAACAAGCAGCATATATCAGAGGGAGAAGTCGGAATGGGGTGCAATGAAAACAGGACCTCAGCTGATCCAGGGGTAGTTCTGAAGCAGGAATGGCCTTTGGACCTGTCCCAAGTTGGGGTGAGAAGAACAGTCCTTTATATTTCTAAAATGACCAGGATACCCCAGAACAGGCATGTGGACTTGGTGAGCAGACTTTGCAGCCAAAGGAAAGGACTGTCAGCTGACAGCTGTCATCAGACAACTCTTCTTGCCACTGGCGGAATATATCCTTCTTTCCTGAAGGGGGTTCTGGGGACACAGGACATCACTACCTCACATGCACATACCTCATCTTTCTTGATTCTCTTCTACCCCTCATGAATTATTCCCTATCTTACAAACTCATTTGATTATTTTTTAGTACTTGTCACAATTGGCAAATTTCCTTATTTGATTGATCTTTATTACCTATATATGGATTCTAAGGTCTATGAGGCTAGAGATCATATCTGCCTTGTTTACTTTCATGTATAAAATGCATAGCACAGACACTGGCACATAATGGACTTAGTGAATGCTTGTTGAATGAATGATTGATAATGTCAACTGTATAGTTACCATTAAAATCACTCTAATAATAGTTAATACATAAGATATTAAATGAACCTGTTAAAGATACTAACTGGGACCACTTAAATGCTTCTATTTTAAAGCTATCATCTGTCACCAAATTTCAAAAATATGTTTATGAATAACATTGAATTTATTGCTGTTGAAGATATATGCTCCTCTGATTTCTGTATTTTCTGAGGTAAGCATTAGATATAGTACTATTTATCCTAAAAAGGCAGGTGGTACAAAATATTTTTATAATATGCTTAATTTGAATGGGATTGTAAATTCTTTAGTGTATTTAAGTAGATGGATTTTGTATCAATCTGTTTTCTGTTGCTTAAAATAGAATACCTGAAACTGGTAATTTATAAAGAAATGAGATTTATTTCTTACAGCTCAGAGGCTGGGAAGTCCACAGTCCAGAGGGTGCATCTGGCAAGGGACTTCTATAACGATGCAGAATGGGCTGAGCAAGAGAGAGTTAAGTTTCTCACTGGCTCTCCATATAAAGCCATCGTAACCACGCCCATGACTACCCATTACTCCATGGATGGATCAATCCATTCATGAGGGTATAATCCTCACAATCTAATCACCTCTTAAAGGCCCCACCTTTCAATTATCATGATAGGATTCCCCACACTCTTAACGCTGTTATAATGGGGAATAAATTTCTAACACATGAACTTTGAGGGACATATTTGACCAATAGCAGATTTGATTGTGGTAACAACCTAATGCATCAGAGTCAACTTTTGAGAAGAGAAAATCTGCACTTGTTGATAGCATTATTACAAAGGGCTGGAGTATCCAGAGCCCATGAGCAAGTTGTTTCCAAACTTTCAAGTTCTTATCCCCCCTTAAGTGTAGTTGGACCATGTATGTTGTGAATTTCATGTTCTCTACAAATCCATACACGTTTTAATGCATTTTTAAATTTATAGAAGCAGAAATTTCTGTTTTTTAATGAATTTTTTAAAAAACTGAGTGAACAGAAATAACATATGTAACAAAACTTTTAAATTTCCTGTATGTCACTTTGTTTTTCCTTCAAATAGATGCATACAAGTTGATTTGATTCATATTTCCCAGCCTCTCATTATGCCATTTTAAGTTATAAGAAAATGTATTTTAACTTAGTCAGTTTGCCACAACCAAAATCATTTAAACCTGAATACTTGATGTATCAGATGCACAATTAATATAGGTTGAAAGCAGTATCATTACTTATAAGAGCATAAACTCGTTAATGCGTTCATAAGCAATATATAAATTTTAAAGTCTTTCATCAAATACTTTACAACATTAGAAACTGAGTCAATTTATGTGAGAAACTAATATCCTTCAAATGTATGTGTATACAAACACATTGTGTTTATTTTTTATACCAAGATCTGCTGTCTCTCAGATCTGCTTATAAAAGTATTGGGAATCATATTTACTGTCCAGTTGTATAGATTTAGATTTACAGAGGATTACCTGCTGATAAATAATCTGTAGAACTGTATAATTTTTACATTACTTAATTTACATTCAGAATCTTCTGTTCCAAAATAAAATACAAATATATCACATCAAAGTTACTATGTATTTCTACCATTGGAACATATTAGAATAAGCTTGCTCTAAAGTCCATAAGAATCTTTACTATTCTCCTAATTCTTTTTTCAAATGCAAATCATTAATTCTTCAAATGAACATTCATTTTGGAAGCCTTCTAGTTGCACATCTATAAGCAAGTTACAGGGGATATTGAGATTTCAGATGATAGCATAAGACATATGCATGGGATTATAGCATGTGGTCCTAAATGGTTTTGCCATTTACTGTAACATGTATGGGAAGAAAGGAGAGGTTGGGTGAGGGGATTTCCATCACGTTCTTATCACAAAATTAACAAAAAATGAATGTATAGTTGCAAAGGCCATAGCTTTGATAATTAAAGAAGAAATTCATCTCTCCTAAGAAAGTAAAATAGGGGGGTGGTGTGAATTAATGGATCAAAATGTTAAGGAACTTGCGAAATCTTAACAAGTTCTGATAACAAGACTTCAGCCAGCCATGTGATATTGTTTTGATGAAATGACAGCACAGGATTAATTTACAGTTCAGTTGGCATAAGCAATTTACACAGCCTCTCTGAAACTTGAGAAAATGTTACCTTCAACACAAAATTTTCATGTGGATTAAGAGAGTGTATACAAAGAATTTATCATATATGAGAGATTTCAAAAGGTTGATGGAAAAAAAGAATTAAAGGATAATATAAATCTTTCCATGAACTTTCTGAAGAACCCTTATAGTAGGTACCTGGCAAACATTAATCCCTTTCACTTTAAACTGATTTTTAAAAATACCTTTGAATTAATGAAACAATATTTTTCTCCTTAAAGTAAAATCCAGTTTCCATCTTTATTAAAAGTACCCTATGAACATAAACAGGATATGTTTGGCTATGAATTTGGCTCTAGATAAAATTGGATGTATTTTCCCACATAATAAAAAGTGCCGAGGGTAGACTAGGTCCGCCCAGAGCAGTTGTGAGTGGGATTCTCCTGAATGCACAGTTGGCTACTGTAATTCTAGGTGTATATCATCCCTGCATATTTAAGTGGGAAAAATATTCTAGAACATCTCCTCCCACCCAAGGAGACTTTCTCCTCGTGTCTCCTTGCTCAGTTAGGTTATCACATCTGCTTTCCTAAAATAGTCACTTGCAAAAGTAATGCCTACTAGGATTGAGTTATACCAGTGGTCCTCAAACTCTAACGCTGAATTGAAAACACCTGGAAGGCTTGTTAAACCTGAGATTACTGGGGCCCAACCCCTGGATTTTAGATTCAGTAGCTGTTGGATGAAGTTCCCGAGAAAACTTGGGTACCACTCATTGAGAACAAACTTTGGATAAAGTGGAGATACATATCCACCTCCTGGGCCTGAGAATAAGTTGACTTTCCATGAGCGAATGGCCAAGCGTTAGAGCATGAATGCTAAGGCTCTTGCTTATAGGGATGACACATAGTTGGGATGGAATTTACATGGACAAAAGACAGAACTTTTTTTTCGTCTCTTTCCCTCCCTCTCTATTTCTCTTCTCTTTTCTATTTTCTCCTTTATCCTTTCCTTTCTTTTCCATTCCCTTTCCTTCCTTCCATCCATCCCACAGTTTTTTGTAAATTTTACAAGCCTAGATGCAAAATGTTGACTTTCTGTGAAATAGTGTTACTAAATCACAAAAGTATTTAAGTAGTTGTAACTAAGTGCATAATTCCTGAGAAAAAGCCATCCTCTTGCAAATTCATTGTAACTCTTTCACTAAGCTCTGTTATTTTTACAGCAAATTCTTTATGTTTGACAGATAAAGAAAGAACTTTTAAGTGTTCCATTGTTATCCCCAATAACAGAATTGTGTCCTCTATTACATGTTTCTTTGTAAAAGGATAAAGCGTATAAACTGACATTTGAAAATTGTATTCTGAGAAGAAATGACGAGTCTGTCTTCATTTTAAATGTGATTTATGATGTAAGTCAGTAAAACACTGTGATGATGCCATAAACTGCAGGGTTCCTGGGAAGCTAGTTAAGTGACCTTGGCAAGCCAACCCAGCCAACCAGTCTGAGTGCCTGGGGTCTAGATGCCCAATCCAAATCTGTCCATTCCCAGCTGCACATGACATTACTCATGTTTGCAGCGGTTGTGATTCGGACTGCTATGGCGGGGAGAGCAAGATTTGCAGAGTGGCAGCAACTATGCCAAGAATCTCCCTGTGATATGACACTCTTATTGTCTGGGCATACTGGGAGGAAAACATTTCTGAATGCCAGGTGCCCCTCCTCTTCCTTCTCTTCCTCCTGGCTTCCTAAGAGTGGTGGCCAGCAGTTCTTCCTCCAGGTCCTGCCTGCAGTCCACATCCCCTCCTACCTCCTCACGTAGTCCTGTTCTAGTCTACCTGTTCTAGACTGCCTGTTACCAATTATGTCACATCAAAAGTCGCTTCGTATCAGCTTTTTTCCTGTAATACCATAAACTTCACGCTCTTTTGCATTTTGTTTTTTTAATGGAACATTTTGGAGATATCTCCGTGTCAGTATACAATAGGCTGCTATATTATGTTAATCTGTCCCTTCTGTTGGATATTTAGTTTCCAGACACTTACTGTCAACATAATAATGCTGCAATAAATATCTTTATACACACATTTCACACAACTATGCATATATCTGTAGAATGCATTTCTGGAAGTAGAATGGCTGGGTCAGACTTTATGTGCATTTTTAATTTGAGAGAATATTGCCAATATTTCTCCATGAATGAATCCCTGTTTCTCTACATTTTACCAACAGATTATCCTATCACACTTAGCCTTTGCCAGGCTGAAGACATGAGAAATGGGATCTTGATGTGTTTTCTTTAAATTAAGCTTTTTATTTTTATTTTTATTTATTTTATTTATTTTTTTATTTTTTGTCTTTTGTCTTTTTCCGTGTCCGGCAACGGATCGCAACCCTCAGTGTTGCCCCCATACCGGACCGGGGACCGGCAACGGGATTGCAACCCTCGGCGCTGCTCCCGCGCCTCGCTCAGCCAGTGAGCGGGAACCAGTCTGTATGTGGGATCC
>NW_007735290.1:96816-100881 GCF_000696425.1 Galeopterus variegatus | reverse complement strand
GGCTGAAGACATGAGAAATGGGATCTTGATGTGTTTTCTTTAAATTAAGCTTTTTATTTTTGATAATTGTAGATACATGTGCAGTTGTAGGAAATAATGCAAAGAGATCTGTGCACCCTTTACCCAGTTTCTCAGTGATATCATCTAACAGAAATATTGCACACTGTTATAACCAGGATATTGACATTGATACAGCCAAAACAGGGAAGATTTTCATCATGGTAAGGATCCCTGATGCTCCCTTTTTATAGCCACCCCCACATCTGACCCTCCCCACCCTATTTTTTAACACTTGATACTACTAATCCGTTTCCCATTTCTATAATTTTGGCAGGTCAAACATGTTACAAAAATTGAGATAGTTTTTTTTTTCCTCTTTTTCAGAGAAGTGGAGTATCTTTCAATGTTTGAGATTATTTCTTTCCTGTGAACTCTGTCCTTTCATATTTTATTCCAGTGAATTTATATTGACTTGATATAACTCTTTATATAGTAAAATATTTCTTTCTTATTAAAACATTTTGTGTGTATGACATACTATTTTATTTGCTGTATACAAACTCTATACTTATTGTGATTAAATTTATCATGACGTCATGATTTGGTATTATAGTTAGGAAACTTTCTCCTACTTGGTGATTTAAAAAAAAAATCCAAATATTTCTTCCGGTATTTTTCAATATTTCATGGCTTTCTTTTTTACTTTTGGTATAAGAAGTGAAAAAATATTCCATTTCCAATTGTATGTCTGGTTGTCCTAAGTTAATTTAACTATGTATTTGTAACTAGTGCCATTCTTTGTGATTTTCACATATAAAGTATTAAGACTTTTTTTCTGGAAATCAAAAGAATCTTTGGGTTTTCTACAGTATTATAACTTTAGGAGAAACGAGAGGTTAAGTTTTTCCTAATAGTTTAATAAAGATGTTTAAAATGAAAGTACTATTAATTTTACACCACAAATATTAACTAAAAATGAGAAACAACATTATTAATAATCTGAGGCCAATTAACAGTAAACTGTTAATTCATACCATGTGTGCAGTTAATTATGACAAGATTGACTGGCGATCCAATCACTTCATGGTAGTTAGACTCCTCTGTTTCTTTACCTAATAATGGGCCCTTCCTCTAGGTCCCTCACACAGATTCATGTGGTTTCAGAAGGGGAAGCAGGTGACAACATGACAACAGCAGCATGAAACCTTTTTTCTTCTGAAAACTAAAAGCATATAGTGTGCTAACTTTCAATACTTTTGCTGGCTTAGTAGATAAACATCTCCTTTGCATGTAATTTTATTATATTTTATTTTTATGAGTATGTGATTTCTGTTTTGGAAAGCATACATAGAAAATACTTTTGCACAAAGTGAAAAATCGATCATTTGCTCAACAACATGGAGAGTTGTATTTTAGCCATTTTAGCCACACAAAAATACATCTTCCATTTATAGTTATATACTAACCATAATATTTAATTACAGAAATGTAGAGTTCACGATGAAGGGAATGACTCATCTGAATTCTTCTCAAAATGCTTTTCTCCTTTGTCAAAAGCAGTTGCCATTCTTCTGATGTTATCAAAGTAGATTAGAAATAATGGAATCCCTGTTTTCTTTTGAAAGGAACTCTTAGACCTTCAACATGCCTACAACAAACTAAGCAGACAGTACCAGGCAAAAGTGGTGGAACTGACTCACACAAACCACCAAGTGGATCAAAACAAGGCAGAAGTAAAGAAACTGAGATTTCGAGTGGAAGAACTAAAACAGGAACTCAACCAAAAAGAAGATGAGGTACATTATAAGTGAACATATGCTGGATAGCTTCAAAATAGCATTTTGTAGCAAATATAAAGCATTTTCTCCTTTATTAACATATGGCATTAATAAAAACCTTCACATTTTAATGACTAAAATTAACAAATTTGTAAGGAAAGAGAAAAAGGATTATATAGACAGCATGCACATGTTTGTGGTGCTAATAATGTATTTTTTATGTGTATGCTATAGCTTCAATGTTTCATCACGGTCCACTGTGTGGGGGCGGGGTATACGTGTGTGTTTAAATATGGACACAGTATTATTAAAGCTTGATGTTTTAAGCTTTAAGATTTAGCATATATACCAGAGAATTATGTTATGATTATATATTATATGTTCTCCCCAGTGCTCTCTGGTGTTTAAAAATGTAGGTATCTCATTTATCATCTAAGGTCAACTTGCTAATGGTTTATGGAATATTTCAGAAATTTCTAGTAGGAAGACATCTCACTGTGATAGTCTTGACAGCACACCTGTAACTGTGGGGTGATTTCAGCTGCAGTTACAAATAACAAAGAGATATATTTTTTGAAAGAAACAGTCCCAAATGTCAGTGTGACTGTGTGACTGTCACCACATGGCAGCAGTTATTTCAGATGGTGTTCCAGTCATTGCATCTGCTTCTGTTGGACAACTTTTGAAGCAAAATGCATTAGTTCCCTGGTTGGAAAGACTGTTTCCATATAATGCCAAACAGTTGGAAATCTTAACCAAAAAAAAGGGAATTATTTTTCCATGGAGCAATTTAATAACAACACATTTCACATTTTGAGATTTAGTTTTTGATCAAAACTATTCCAATCAAGCAAATTAGATTTTCTTCTCTAATAATATCACATGGAAATGGTCATTCTCCCAGTGAGGCTTGTGCATTGTCCTCTGCTCTTACTAGCGCTGTCTGATTGGCAGGTGTTTGTTTCATCCTTAACATGTCTCTTTATTATGAAGATATATATAAACATTTTATTGATATTCATGTGTGGTGGGGCTGGACCGTGGAAGAGTAAGCAGAATAGGAATGTAGTAGAAAGCCTCAGGAGAATGCTTTTAAGTTTTTGTTTTGTCATAGCCATTGTTCCCATGAATCATTTTAACATACAAGTATTTGTTGGGGGGTGGGGGGAGGTGGTAGGTAAACCTCTCTGTTTGTCAATATAGGCTTTAAGAGATCACTTGGGACTAAATCATAGGCAAGAAAATGGTGATATCGTGTAGGGTTTGTGGGCTAATGAAATATTATTACCCAAAGATATGATTCAGCACTCTGAGTAATTTAAAAAATGAGCTGTGATCTTAAAGATGATCATATTATTTCCTCCTCCATGTGGGATTGTACTTCCCACATCCAGTGTCAATGCCAGGCTTGGCTATATGATGTTTGCTTCACCAATGCCTTATGAGGAAAAGCTATGCATGCCAGTTACCCTCAGAAGCTTTGAGAGCCAGCACAGGGCTCTGCCATGTCTCATAGCATGAGGCCAGCATGTCCAAAATAGACCTTATTCTCTCACCACTGGAACTGAAATGAAGAGGGCATGTAGCAGAACCTTTGCTAACCCACAGTGGAATCCACATGAGTAACAATATTTGTTGTTGTAAGCCATTCAGACTTTGGAATTGTTGATTACTGCAAAAAACAAAACAAAACAAAACAACAACAACAAAACAGTTGACGTTGAATGGTATGATCATTAAAATAATAAAAAAAATCTTAAACCATATAGCATCGGCTCTAGTATTGGAAGTAGGTAGTGGAAAAATGTATTGGCTGCTGGGATGACAGGAACCCATTTTAGGGAGTGGGGAAACATTTAGTACATTTAGTTCCCTGTAATACTTTGGAAGGCAAATGATGTACAAATGAGCTTCTGATTTTTAGGTGAGATGATGTAATCTAAAATTTCTTGTTTGCTATTTGGTGCTTTTGACAAATGCCTAAAAGAAAGATGAACTTGGAAAAGAATTGTTAAGTTTTCAAAGAAATATGTAGGAACTTTGAGTAATTCTGTGACTTTCAGGGTTGCTATACACATCTGATTTTCATTTGCGAATGGTAAAACATAAAACTTAGGATGTCTTTGGACAACAAAAGCCAATTAAAGTTGAGATTTGTGGTAAGGACTGAACCCATGATATGTCCATCAAGCCTGCTATTAAAGCTCTGAATCCATTAAGGTAGTTCCCTGTAAATCCCTTCAGCTGAGCAAAACAGTATAGGGCGAACAGGATGAGATTATACATC
>NW_007735290.1:93872-95802 GCF_000696425.1 Galeopterus variegatus | reverse complement strand
ACAAAAAAAAAAGGAAGGACCTTTTAGAGAGCAGAGTTAAAGACACAGAAATCTACAGACTGGATGACAACTTTCAGGGCGCAGAACCCAGGCCAAATGAACAATTGGGCAGGGTAGGATCCCCCTCACACTTTCTGCCAAGTTAGAGTTCATAAATGTTTTCTATTTCCCCTTTCTATATGGACTTGTTTATTGAAATTTTTTTTGTCCTAGTTTCACTGTTATATATTAGGTATGTGGGTGTGTGGGGGTGTAAATTACTTGCCTTTTTAGAACCTGAATCCCTGGAGCGAGAGAGGACATATTGACATCTGATGTAGCGATTATCTTGAGATTTTGAACTCTGAGACCACGGCTGTGTTTGGAACATTGCTTGAGTAGCTTCCCTTGAAGCAGGGATGAAAAATTTTGAGTGAAGAAAGGAGAAAAAATGTTTGTGCCCAAGAGGGTGGGCTACATTATACTATATGCAGATGAGTGTGTGTGGGAGGGAGTGAGGGGGATGGTTAATATTTGCTGCCCTTTGCTGTGGGAGGAATATAGTTCCCAAGCATGAATAGCGAGCATGGTCCTGTGATTTATTTGGCCAATGTAATCTATGCCAATTTACAGCAGAATTTTAAAGAACCACAGTTCCGTGCAGAGAAGTACTTTGGTATATTTTATATCTAAAGCATAGAAATAGATGCATTGAAATATTTCTTCCACATACAAAACATTCAGTGTCCTACGTCTCTAACCCAATCAATTAATTGCTAGAGAGGATTGACCCAAAGCACTATCAACTCATATGGGTACTGTAATCTGGATTATTTGATTGCTGTTGTCAGGTCTTCAGTTTTTCTTTGATTATAGGTCATCACTCTTTTGGAAACAAGATGATGGAAATAAGATTTTGCTTTAGATAGCAGTCAACATTTCCACAGTTTGACTTATCATTGAGAAGCAAAGAAAATTATGTCAGTTTCACTGCTGAGCTTTTCAATTTTATAGTAGCAGATTCTTCAAATTGCAATTAGTGTTTAATTAGAACTGTTAAATACAAAGTTTCAATCTCCCACAAGTCAACAGATTTTAAGTAAATGAAAACGAGATATTAATCCTCTGCACTGTAGAGAGAATAGATACCCAGGATCTGAGTTTAAAAATGAGCAAATTAAAAAAAATTTAAATCCTTTTTGAGTGAATTGTGTTTCTTAAATTTACAAAAAATAATTTTATGTATATTTGGTAGAAAGCAAACATTCATTTCTCATTAACTCATTAAAGTTTTTCTATGAATATATATTACATTATATAATGGCAAAATTGAATTGAGGCTTTATTACCACAGTGCAGGATCATTTATATTTCCATATTAAAATATCCAAATAACTGACCACTTCAATAAATATGGCAGGAAAACTGTCTAATGAAAAATGTAATAATGCAATAAAAAAAGTTACCAGAGACAGAAACAGATAAAACTGAACTCACAACATTTTGTCTGTAGTATCTAAGAAGCCATGAGTATGACATAAGCAATTATAGAGACACATGGGTGCTGTACACTATTGAACTAGTGTCAGGAAGTCTAAAGGACAGAATTAAATAATGTTTGCCAAAAAATATTTTAAATTTTGCAAAGCAGTATTGCATCACCTGAAGAAGGAAAAATAAAGTGAAAAGGTCAAATGAACTATTACCCCATCATTGTAACATATTACTTTAGTCTATGGGCTTCAAATGCCTAGGAAATTTTACATATAGTTATGGTCATTGTTGCCAATAATATTATACTCTGCTTTATCACCATAACAGTTTTCATGTTGCTTTGTAGTTTTCATAGTTGGTATTTCAAAGGATGTAATATTTGTTTCCTTGGATAGAAATGTCTTTAATCGGCCAATCTTCCCTTCTTAAAGGTCATTTGAATTTTTTTTTCTTTTCC
>NW_007735290.1:90984-92912 GCF_000696425.1 Galeopterus variegatus | reverse complement strand
AATTTGCTGGGTGGTTAACTTAATTTACTTTTAGTTTTAGTTTCTTCTTTTTCTTTTTTTTTCTTGAATTCTTTTTAAAAACTTGAACTTTCATTTAATTTTAAATACTTAAAATTTATCTCTTTATACCTTTAAATTTTTAATTTTAATTTTTTAATAAAAATTTTATGTATTTAAGGTATGCAATGTGATATTTTGACATATATAGTAAATTGATTACCATAGTCAAGCTAATTAATATAGACTTCACAGTTACTTCTTTTTTATGGTGAGAACACTTACGATCTACTATCAGCAAATTTCAGATATATAACACAGTATTAACTGTAATCACCATGCTGTGCATTAGATCTCTAGAGCTTATTCATCCTACATAAATGAAACTTTGTTCTCTCTGACCACCATCTCTCTTTTCTCACCTGTGCTACCCCCGCCCTCCCCCCTCCCCCAGCACCCCTGGTAACCACCATTCTACTATTTGCTTCTATGAATTTGACTTTTTTTTTTTTTTAAAGATTCTACGTATAAATGAGATTTTGCAGTATTTGTCTTTCTGTTTCTGGCTTATTTTTCTTAACATAATGTCCTCCAGGTTCATCCACATTCTTATAAATGGTAGGATTTCCTTCTTTTTTAACGCAGAACAATATTGCATTGTACGTATGTATGTGTGTGTGTGTGTGTGTGTGTATACATACGTGTAATATGTATATATTGTGATATTTATTAAAATGTGTACATATATCACAATTTCTTTATCCATTCGTACAACCATGAACACCTAGATTGTTTCCATATCTTGGCTGTTATGAACCATGCTGCAGTGAACATGGTAGTGCAGATATCCCTTTTAAGACACTGATTTCATTTCCTTTGGAGATCCATCTATTTATCTCTCTGGAAGAGAAATTTCAGGATCATATGGTAGACCTATTTTAATTTTTTGAGAAACCCTCATACTCTATTTCATATTCTATTTCATGTATCAACTTACATTTCCACTAATAGTATACCAGGGTTGCCTTTTCTCCACATCCTTTCTGACACTAGTTTTTTTGATGATAACCATCCTAAAGTTTTAAGTGATATGACATTATAATTTCAATTTGAATTTCCCTGAAGATTGGTGATGCTGAGCATCTTTTCATATACCTGTTGGCCATTTTTTTGTCTTCTTTAGAAAAATGTCTATTCAGATCATTTACCCACTTTTTAGCCAAGTTATTTATTTATTTATTTATTTTGCTATTGAATTGTATGAGTGCCTTATATATTTGATATTANCGACACTGAGGGTTGCAATCTGTTGCCGGACACAAAAAAAGACCAAAAAAAAAAAAAAAAATTAGGTGACTGTATATGCATGAGTTTATTTCTGAGCTCTCTATTCAGTTCCATTTCCCTGTATGTATGTTTTTATGCCAGTACCAAACTGTTTTGAGAACTATAGCTTTTTAATCTAATTGGAAATCAGGAAGTGTGATGCCTCCTTTCATTCTTTTTTCTCAAAATTGTTTCACTATATGCGGATCTTTTATAGTTCCTTACATATTTTAGAATTATGTTTTTCTATTTCTGTAAAAAATGTCATTTTAATTTTTGTAGGGATCATGCTGAATTTATAGATCACTTTGGGTAGTATGGACATTTAAACAATATTAATTTTTCCAATCCTTGAACATGGGATGCCTTTCTATCCATTTGTGTCTTCTTCAATTTCTTTTGTCAGTGTCTTACAGTTTTCTGTGTATGTCTTTCATCTCCTTGGTTAAATTTATTCCTAGGTATTTTATTCTTTCTGATATTACCATAAGTGAGATTGTTTTGCTGATTTCTTTTTCAGATAGTTAGGTGGCGATTCAAAGAAACACTACTGATTTCTGCATGTTTATGTTGTATTCTGCAACTTTGTTAGTTCTAACACACTT
>NW_007735290.1:79518-89416 GCF_000696425.1 Galeopterus variegatus | reverse complement strand
AAAAAAAATATTAACACTAAAGTCCCTCCAGAAGATCTGATTCAATTGTTATAGGTGAGACTTGTGCCTAGGTAATTTTTAAAAGCCTTCCAAATGATTCTAACTTATAGCCAAATTTCAGAACTGCCAGTGTAATGAAAAAAGGCTACCATGGTTGAGACAAATTCCTAACTGTGGTACTCCTTGAACGTATATTAGTGGTAACAGGTTTTACCAGTAGAACATAAATAAAGTAGCTTGCTGCTGAGAAGAGGCTCTTATTGTAGTCTGTATCTGTTAACATTGTAATATGCAAAGTCAATTAATGTAATGTCTTCTAGATTTGAAGGAAATTTAAAAGAAGAAAAACCACTTAAACAGATGGAAAGCATAAGATACAAGACACTATTGAGCCCTGTCAGTTCACACTCAAAGAGTTAGTGTTTCGTCAAATGCATTGTCGCTGTGGCTTTTTACTTAGCAATTATCACCTTATTATTACAGCTTAGCTGCTCCTGGCCTCACATTTTAATGCCTTCTGGTGTCAAAAAGGCGAATCTCTTCAAAAGTCTGCTATCACCAGCAATGATGAATGTGAGAGACACTTTGTTCAAGCAGACAAAACATTAATTATCTAAACATCCAGTTTTTAAACAAGACTTTATTTGAAAGGACACAGAAATCTTTTCCCAGCCCTCAATCTATTTTGGTAAAAGGGAGAATCTTATTAATTTACACCCTGCTGATTTTAAGCTTGTGAGATCAGTGATAGACTGAAATTCACATTTGTCTATGAAAAAAGATGTGGTAAGTGTTTCAGGTAAGGTTTAAAAAATAATAAAAAGAGGCTAGCTGCAGTCTATATGGGAACACAGACAGTGAAAGTTCCTAATGAGATCACCACATACCCAGGAACTGAATTGAATTGTAAATACCAGCCTTGTTCATTTAATATTTATTACTTTCTAACCACTGTGTTTGATGTTATAATATACTTGATTTCTTCCCAAGAAGAGGTTTTTTAATGTAGTGAGGGATATACAAACATAAATATATATGGTGAAATGTAACAAAATAAATGTCAAGATGGTATTCACAGGATACAGCAGGGACAATTTGCCATTTTTTTTTTCTTCAAACACTCATGGGCTATTGGTAATGGTTTGCTTTAATTATTTATTGTCTGACACCCCAGCTGGAGTACATGGGCAGGGACCAGAGAGAGCAGCCTGTGCCTCTCAGAGTTAAAGCACTAGAGGGGCTGTCTCAGTTGTCTCTAGAATGAAGACAGCACAGGCAGAAGAACAACATCAACACAAGTCCAGAAACCTAGTTTCCATTTATTACTAATCTAAATCATTCCAATAATTTCATCCCCCTTTCTGTGGATAATTTGAAGATTACCATTCCCTGGAATCATTTCTGATAATCTTGCTCGTTCTTTAATTGACCAGCCACTTCCATGGTCCAGTACTTCTGCTCATCTTCATAACTTGACAAAAATCCAATCCCATCGTGCATGTTGTATTCTCAGCTAAAACTTTTATGAGTTGTATGCAAGTAGAACGTGTAGCCTGAGATAAGAGGCTGAGTAAAATCAACATGTTTCAAAGACAGGTTGTACGGGATGACTCCGAACACGATCGTTTGTTTGCTTTTCCTTCCCCTTTACCTGTAGGCAGCATTTATTAGACCTTCCCCATCCATGTGTATATTATTTTAAACAACATCTGATATTTTATTCCTTCTTCTTATCCAGCCCTCTTATTTCCCATTCATTTGTGACTGGGTATGAGAAATAAGGAAAGTGACACAGACCTCATTATATTAGGAAAAAATGGCAATAGCCAACTCAGCTCATCCATAAACTGAAGAATAATGTGTGGGATTACACATATTTAACCACTGAAATGTGTGCAGTTGATTTAATGAAACCTTTAAGGGAAGTAAAACAACAGTATATCTTAAAATATAAGAAATTATGTATAATCCTAACTAGTTCTTGGATTGAATGGTCAGCCTTTAATTTACAGTGTTTAATGTAATCTTACATTATTTAATAGTATTTAATTGAATATATGAGTATTTAACATGTAATACTGTTATAATATGTTATACTATTTAATCTTTATTATAAACCTGTAAATGTTGGCTGTTTTTATTATAGTCATTCATTAATACTCATATAAATATTAATATAATTATATCATTATCTCATGTAAGTCTTGCTACAACCTTGAAATTAGGTACTGTAATTACAGAAATTTGAATCTTAAGTAAATAAATGGCATGACTGTAGTCACAGATGAAAGAGGAAGAGCTAGGATACCACCCAGCCATTTAAATATATGTTAAAATCATATCCTCTGTTTTTATACATATATATATATTCTTCACACCATGATGACAGTACTTATGTAGATTCAACTATTTCCCTTGCAAATAAAAATTTAAAGGTAAATAATTTTATAGTCTTCCCTTCCATGTTGAACTACCAAGCATGTTAGGTAAAAAAAAAAAAAATGATGTTTCGAAGTCCTGGTGAGCCGTTTCAATACTCAGGGAGTCACTCTTTTTGTTTTTGTGTTTCCTGCTCTAATCAGAATGTCCTCTTCATGCAAAAGTCAAACTAGAGTTCAATAGAAACTATTTGAGATAATGTTCCAGTAATAAGTGAAATAAAACAGGTGACATTTTACTGTGTTTAGGGAAGGAAGTAAAATCTTTTCCTGAAGTTTTCCTATGCAAAAAAAAAAAGAAATAGTGACATCTTTTGGGTATTAAAATTACATTTAAAAAAAGGGTAGACTTATTTTCTTAGATTTAAATGTTTTCTAACTTTCTGAAATGAAAATTATATTTCTAGTTTCACCAGTGATATTTGAAGTCTGTTTTGAAGATTTGTCAGGTAGGTCATTTTATTAGAAGGTATTTTGGTAGCTAAAAAATACAGAAAGTGAAATCATTTTTAGAGGCTTCTATTTAATTCTTCTTTACATGTATCACTGGAGTAAGCATTGGAAATGGTAAGGAATTATAGATAATATGACACCCTAATTACAGTTTAAAATGATTACTTATTCATGGTCTGAAGTAGAACCTAAATCAACTGTTGAGGGGCTGGCCTGGTGGCGCACTGCTACAGTGCGCCGCTTGGGAAGCGCGGCGGCGCTCCTGCCGAGGGTTCGGATCCCACATACAGACCGGCCGCTCACTGGCTGAGCGAGGTGCGGGAGCAACATCGAGGGTTGTGATCTCGTTGCCAGTCACGACAAAAGACAAAAAAAAGGAAAAAAAAATAAATAAATAAAAATAAAAAATAAATCAACTGTTGAAATATACATTTAGGAGAAGAAGAATAGATAATATTAGTTCTATTATTTTGGATTAAGTCATGATTATGCAAGTGCTATGTTTTGAGGCATCAGAATTATCTTTATATTGAAAATACAGAATTTCAAATTTATGTTAAAAGTTTGACAACATATATGCATATATATGTATATATATATATGGGTAAACACATATATTCTTCAAAAATTCAGTATTGTCCATAAGATGGTAATTGTGTAGAAAAAATACCAGACTGATAAATTAATATATGCTACTTTATGTGTATTAAAAATATTTAGGTCTTTTTTTACTCTGTCACCTTTTCAGGTGTCTAGGAACAAAGTTAAAAGACACAGAAAATAAATACAACTCTCATTGTTAGGAAAATTTGAATATTTGTTTTATGATGTCCTCTGTTCTCTCTGATTGTTGTAATCAAGGGAATTCCAAACCTTAGATTTCCTATATAATGGGGGCAGAATAGCAAGGGTCTGCAGAGCTATTCTTGGGTTTGGAGAATCAAGATAATACTGGACATCCGAAGTTACCAAAGGCCAGACCTGAGCATAACCACCTGGGTATCATTTATCAAAAGTCCTAGAGCCAGAAACAAGGCAAATGGTAAATAGGTGTGTGAGGTGGTCAGGGTAGAGCAGGGCAGAAGAAACTTTAAGCATATAGGTCTTATGAAACATATGAGATGAGGCTTGTACTTCTTACAGAAGTCCCTTTTATTGATGGAGTAGAAGCTAATTTCCAATGACTGGCAACCAACGGGAATAAAAAAAGGAGAAGATAAATCTTATTAGTAGCATTTTAAATAGGTCATATGGCTTATACAGAAAATAGGTATTGGCATATAAAGACAAATTCTAACAGTGTGAAAAGAAAAAGAGAAAAGATCCAGCAACTTCGAGTAGATTAATATGATCATCAAAAGAGTACATGTACAGTCATTTCCTTTAAAGAAAGAGAATCGAATTAGACAAAGACATTGGCAGAAATCTTAAAACCAGATAGAAGACTACTTTGGAAAACAAAGGGATTGATGTTATTAGGTAGGAAACAGAATTAAAGTAACAATCCAGAGCTGAGAGGCAAGTTGCCATGAGAGACTGTGGCACCTACATTGAAATTGCTATGGATCTGAGTGTTCACTTTTATTAAGGTTGGGCAGCGTTGAGAGCAGGTAAGTTTCTACATGTGTGTGTAAGCCACATGCTTTCATAGTTATCTCCTAGAGATATAAAACCTATGTTCTTACTAAATCAACATATCTCATTGCTTAAACAAGCAGAACTTTTTTTTTTTTTTAATTTCCGGTGAAGGTTATAGATGATAAAGCACATCGAATTTCTGATTTTTTTTTTCAGAAATCTGAATGGCTTAGAAAAGAGAAAAATATGATTCTTACACTACTTGGTAATAGCACATTGATTGGAGGAAACCACTTTTTAAGAGCTGCACTAGTACATCGGATGTCAGACATGTATGTTCCAGGTGATAATATATTTCAAAACACAGTAGGATGTAACTCTGTCAACAGTAGAAGGGCAGAGCTGAGTAAGAGTGTTGAGGTTCAGAATTAGGTCTACGGGCTGAGATGGAGGTAAGCCAGAGCCAGATGTCAAATCTAGGTTGAAACCACTTTTTTAGGTGGTCTATATGAGAAAGCTCCAAAATGGGTATTCTAAGCATGATTCTGGAGAATCCAGGAGCAGGTAGTCTATTGAGTCTATGCGCAGTCCTCATTATCCATCATAACCCCCTCAGTGTCAGGGAATGGGGTTCCAAGGCAGAACTCTTGTTGTGAAGGTCTCAGGTAAGTAGGAACTAGCACACTCAGCAGTGTATTAAAAGAGGAATCTAGCTTCAAAGCTGGGAGACATTGTGATGTCTCGATTTAGAATGAAGCAGAACACTTCCTTCAGAGGCTCAGCATAAAGACAGATAATCAACAAAATTCCCAGAGTGCTGAGCTTGGGTTCCTTAAAATCTTGCTCAAGAATGTCAGGAAAAGCTCTAGTGAACAGATACAGAGAAGTAATACTTCTGGAGGTGGGAGAAGAAGGAGGCAGAGACTGAGAGTCAGTTAAGATCTCCGAGGTGGACCCCAAGCAACTATGCTGTATTTATTTTTTCTGTTGTGTATTTTTTGGTTATTTTGTCCCCTTTGTGTTCAGCAGAGAAAATACCCCAATTCCTCAGGAACTTATGCTGCAGGAAAAGAGAATTCATTTATAGAAATAGAATCCAAATGTACAAGGCACACAAGCGGAGCTGGGAAGGATCCCGCCCAACTTGCTACAATGTTGGATAAATGATTCAGCTTTGCTGGTCCTCAGCTTCCAGGGAGTTAAATGAGGGTCAGTATTCACTTCTCGCACTATTATTTAAGGTTATTACTCAGAGTTGATGTACTTTAAATTCACTGTATTCAAAATTTAAAAATCATCAGGTTTTCCACAGGCATCTGTTTTGTAATGACCCCTCACAGATGTTAAACAGGGCTCACGATATCTTTAAGAGTAGTATTCCTTCTTCATTAGAGTGGACTACTGGACCTATTTTTTGAGGCAAGGTGATGGTTTAGATGACCTCAGGGGTTGATTTTCATATCCACAATCCTGTGAAAACTCTTCTGCTTCTTGACTTTATTAAAATGGCTTTCCTATTCTAATAGGTCATAAAACAACCTAACGTACATTTTCTAATTTTCTTGATTGGCATAAGATCAGCACATATGTTTCTTTTTCGCTTACCCAATTTGTATCATGTCAACATGTGTACTTTTAGAAATGGAATTGTCCATATGCAACAAGCAAGATTCATTTTAATGGATCTGCATGCTATATCGAGATGCAAGTCATTTGGTGTATTAATATTTTCACTTTAAAGCTCTGATGGTTTTTTAAAAATCTTGTTTAATGTTCTGTTTTATGCTTTATGACATCAGTGAAATTTTTAGACTATTGACATGTTGATGAAGAAGGTAATCTCTTTTTAAGTTGTAGGAAAACTAAAATTATTTCATAGTCAAAAAGACAGAAATGCTTTTTCCTTGAGCAGTGCATCTGTGTATGATAGTTTAACCAGTGACTAGACCATAAAATAACAATAAGTGAATTATGCATGTCATTCATCCTGCATGTGAAATTCTCAATAAAAAATATAGCATCCTGAGCTCTCACTGTGTCCCAGGTCCTATGTTAGGCAGCAATGATATAACAATAATACAAAAATGCCAAGAACAGCGACTGCCACTTAGTGAACACTCAGATATGGCTGTATGAATTCGTGGTCTATGGTTTTACAGAACTTAAATCCATTTGAGAAAGTAGACAGCAAAGAAAACCATTACACTGATGTGGGCTTAGTACCGTATTGGGGCAACTCAGAACAACCAGCTTAGTTTAGTCAGAAAGCTTCTTGGAAAAATCATAAGAAACTGAGGAAGAGAGTGAAAATTTAAGGGTAAACAGGAGTTAGCTTTTGTCTAGGGCAGGGGGATATGCAGAGAGTGAGGAAGAGGACAGCATCTGTGAAGGTGGAAGATGACTGGGAAGTGGGCGAGTTTGAAGAAGGGAGTGAGATTCAGCACAGCTGAAATGTGGCTAAATTTTTTTTGAGGCAGGTAGTAGGAAAAGAATTTGAGAAAGGAGCCTATGGGACAGAAGCACAGGGTCTTGAAAGCCATGTTAGGGAATTTAAAGCTTATTTGGAAAGAATATTGAACCATAAATTTTAGGCAGGACAGTGATATGGCTGGTTTTCATTTCTCATAAGTAACTATCTTCTTTCCGAAGGCCCATGTGTCCTGGTCTGGAGATGAGGCACGTGTCCTCCTCACCACTGGCCCACTTATATCTTACACACATGGCATTCACTACCCTTCTCAACACCACCCCTGAGTACATAGTGATTTCAGTGTCCAAAAAGACCACTTTCAGTACTCTGTACTCTTGGTGTCTCAAATTCTTCTCTTCCAATTTTCTGGTCCTCTGCTTCACCTTAGCAACCCAGCCCAAGTTCATTCTGTAGATACCGTCTTTACCAATTACTGTATTTCTCTAGGGTGTCAAAGTAAGCATCCCACTCTCCAAATACACTCTCGTATCTTTAATAAGATAAACTTACTTCCTCTAGTACCTCAAGTACAACAAGACTTCAACCCACACTCACTGGGGCATATAATCTATTAATGCTACCACTTTTTTTGTGGTCATTTATCCACCTTATTTCTGATTTCACTCCTTAGCCTTATAAATGTGATGGTTCAACATTATAATCTCTTCATTGCATATACCTTGATTTTCTGTCCCCATACCCTCCATGGGTTCTCACTTGTGAAACCCCAGCTCTGGCTAAATGCAATCCTTGGCTTCAACTGCAGCCACATGTGGCAATAGAAAGACCAGCACCAAAGTGACAGGTCTTGCTTTAAATTCATGACCACTCATCTCAAGTAGCCTTTTAGTGCTCCAGCATTAACTCTTCTAAATGACTATTTCACTTCCTCTCTCCTCAAACCTGTAATCTCTCTTCACTTCTCCATACTCTTAGCTGCTAATCCTGTCTCTGGTTTTACTGAGAAATAGAAACAACCAGAAATACAGAAAACAGAATCTTCATCACACATTTCTACCGTTGCATTTACCAAACTACCTAGCTCAGTTGGAACCATTAGATTCCACCTACATTACTGATACTGGGGATGAAATTTCTGAGTTCTTATATGTGGTCATCCCCTCCACTTGGGCAGAATCCTATCCACTTTTTGCCAATGAACATGTAGATATAAATAGATATAAACACATACACATATATTCATATATATGTATATATGCATACATGTTTAAAGATTTTATATATGTGCATGTAAATATAAATAAAATCTTTGAAATAAACCAACCGTCTTTAAGTACACATCCTATTGCTGCTACCGTACAATCTTACCACTTCCTTTTACAGCAAAACCTTCAAAGAAATGTATTTCCTTCTTCACCTCTTTCTCTGTCCAGTCACACCAGTGAAATTCTGATCACCACCTCTTTACCATAAGAAAAGTTGTCAAGGTCAAAAATGTTCTCCATACATTAAAAGCCAGTAGTTCCTTCTCGGTCCTCATCTTTCTCGAATTATTATAATAACGTGATACAGTCAATCAGTTTCATTCTTAAAAGAATTTACTCACAGGGCTTCTAGAGAATTAGTGTTTCTTGATTAGGGTTCTACCATCTATCACACTTCCTGATGTCAATCTTGTTGCCGATTCTCTTCATGTTTTTAATTTTATGTGTGTGTCCCTAAGGTTCTCCTTTCGCCTTCCCGATGGCTGTCTATACTCCCCCTGAAGGTGATGTCTTTAGGCCTTATGGCTTTAGATGCCATCTGTGTGCTGATAACTCCCAGCTTATATCTTTTAACCTGTGCCTCTAGCTGTTCCACTGCTCAGGCAAAACAGTGGAGCCATTTTTGATTCCTCTCTTTCTTTCCACCTCCGAATTAAATCAATCCTCACATTCTCTAAGACGTATATTCTTAATGAATCATAAATACGACCACTTATCACCTCCTTTATGGCTGTCACCCTTGCTCAAAATGCCATTATCTCCTGTCTGAACCTCACTAATGCAAGATGTTAACAATGGGGGAAACTGGGGTGGGAATGTTGGAGCTGGAGAGTTCTACATGAGAACTCTCTTTTCTTTCCCTTCAATTTTTTTCTTTCCACCTCCGTATTAAATCAATCCTCACATTCTCTAAGACGTATATTCTTAATGAATCATAAATACGACCACTTATCACCTCCCTTATGGCTGTCACCCTTGCTCAAAATGCCATTATCTCCTGTCTGAACCTCACTAATGCAAGATGTTAACAATGGGGGAAACTGGAGTGGGAATGTTGGAGCTGGAGAGTTCTACATGAGAACTCTCTTTTCTTTCCCTTCAATTTTTCTGAAAACCCAAAACTGATCTAGAAAATAAATTCTATTAAAAGCCCTTAAAATTCTTACATGCTAAAAGACTATTAAGTTTGTAGTCAATTACATTTGTAAACCAGTGTCAGAGCACTTAACGTTAGTATTTATACTACTAAACTGCATTTTCTTGTAAGTACTAAGCAAGCAAAATTAAATACTTTGTAGTGTATTGTCTGAAGTATATAGTCTTCTTTGGTGGAAAAACTCAATTTAAATTAAAAAAAATCCTTCAAAAGGAGAAATATAATTGCACTTTAAAATTTAGATATATAATAAGTAAGGTTGTCTTCTGCAAGTAGAATAACTGGTGAAGTGAACTCCAGTAATGGAAATTTTTCACAAAATACCCTGAGTAAAAGAGAAGGGTAAACAAGTAGCCCAGAACATTCTGAACTGTAGTTCTTAGCTAATGTAACATTTCTTTGATGTGCATGGAGTTTTAAAAAACTAGAATTACCTTCTATTACATAAAATATTCATGATCAGTTTAATATAAGATATTTTATGGTTTTAACATTTACAAGAGTTCATATTTTTCCAAATTTGGGGAAAACTGGAACTCAAAGGATGAATGTGCTTTTATCTCCCATATAGATGCAG
>NW_007735290.1:78147-79256 GCF_000696425.1 Galeopterus variegatus | reverse complement strand
AAATTTGGGGAAAACTGGAACTCAAAGGATGAATGTGCTTTTATCTCCCATATAGATGCAGAAGGTTTTACATTGGCTTCTCTGCATGGAATGTGTTTATTTGATGGCTTATGTGTGGAGGATAAAATGGATGTGTTGTAAACAAAACAGAAATTACCCTGTTTGACCCTCAATAGTACCCAAGAATTTTTCCAGTCCATTTCCAACTTTATTCATTTATATATGTATTTATAGGTCTGTATACTTGCTTTCATTTATTCATTTATCCAGGAGTTAAATGAGGAGGCTTAATGTGCCAGAACTTGTGCACTGTTAGGGGAAGAAATTTTCAAAAGTATTTACAGGTAGACTTAGATAAATGGATAGCAACATTCCAAGCTAGTATCTTTTGAAGCACATATTGTTATGTAGCATTATAAATATAAGCGAATTTCAAAAAGTTCATGGAAAAATGGAATTAAAAGATAAAAATAAAAAATATAAATTTTCTCTACATAAGCTGTTCAAGGTTCAAGACACTTTATAAGCAATGATACCAACCATTTAGTTTATCTCTAGATAGGATTCCAGAATTCACCATGCCAATGCAATCTTTTTTACATTACTAACTGAAGAAAAAATGGTGCCCTTTAAAGATTTATTAAGATTAAGAAACAAAAAGAAGTCAGAAGGAGACAAACCAGAACTGTAAAGTGGATGCCTAATGATTTACCATCAAAAGGCTTGCAAAATTGTTTAATGAGAGAAATGAACAGGAGCATTGTCCTTGTAGAGAAGGACTCTTTGGTAAAGTTTTCTTGGGGAGGTTTCTGCTAAAGGTCTGGCTAACTTTCTAAAAATACTGTCATAATAAGCAGATGTTATCATTCTTTGGTGCTCCAGAAAGTCAACAAGCAAAATTCCTTGAGCGTCCCCAAAAAACTATTGTCATGACCTTTGCTCTTGACTGGTCCGCTTTTGCTTTAACTGGACCACTTCCACCTCTTGGTAGCCATGGTTTTGATTGTGCTTTGTCCTAAGGATTGTACTGGCAAAGCCCTGTTTTAGGTACTGCTACAAATCTTTGAAGATATGCTTCAGGATCTTGATCCCACTTTTTTAACATTTCC
>NW_007735290.1:75819-77052 GCF_000696425.1 Galeopterus variegatus | reverse complement strand
GGGCATTGTCCTCACAAACTTTTTGTGAAGCATCAGTGATTTCACCCTTCTTTCATCCAAGATTCACCATACATTTGATGTTCGTTTTTGCTTCAATTTTAGCAGAATTCATTTTACTTTCATAGGGGTTCTTTTCAAACTG
This sequence comes from Galeopterus variegatus, assembly GCF_000696425.1. NCBI lineage: Eukaryota > Metazoa > Chordata > Mammalia > Dermoptera > Cynocephalidae > Galeopterus > Galeopterus variegatus. The sequence continues at coordinate 76,910 of NW_007735290.1, read as the reverse complement.
TTGTCTTATCCATTTTAGTGTCTCAAACTGGGTCCAGTTTAAACATGTTAGAACAAGTTTGTACCAGTTTATTTTGGTGGGAAAAATTTTTAAATATATTCATAATTTTTTTATAATACAATTTATATAGTGAAATTTTTGAAGGTACCTCATAATAAGATGCCTTCCCCCTCCATCAGGTTGGTTGATGTGCTTCCTCATTTATATATAAACTGTATCCAAGGAGGTATGTGTTAGATATGTGAAAATATCTTTTATACTGCTTCTAGCTATTTCTAGCCCAATGCAAAGTAAATCAATCATATTATGAGCTCATCTAATTTGGGATACACACCATCGGGAAAACATTTCTTAAACCAGAAGTTCTTAACTCTGGAGGTCCCAGAGAATATTTCTGGAGGTCCATGACAGAAAAAGTACTTTAGTAATAACTTTTTAAAAATGTCCCATTTCTTCTACCTCCTTCTCCCATGATGCCTATTCACTTGTTATTTTGGGGTCCAGCTACATTAAACATGTTCTAAAATAGAATTCTCCCAATAAATCTTCATGCCTTTGATAGCACTCAGCAAATTGCCAACAACAACAAAAAAAGAATAACAAATAATAATAACTTTAAGTTTTTTTTTTTTTTTTTTTTACTGTATTGACTTAGTATTGATAGTACAATTAAAGTCAGGTAAAATTGTTTACAGTTGGTTTCAGTGACTCAGATCATAGGAAGTGGTTATGTTCAAAACAGAAGGAAACTGAAATATTTTGGAAGTTTGAAAGTTGAAAGTAAAGCTGCTGAAGGAATGCTTACTATTTTCTCTTCAGCTTTCGTAAATAATACAGAATTGGAATTCTGTTTTTAGGAATGTGCTTTAAATATCACTTATCTGTTTTTATCTCATCAGTACTAATGAGTCTCCTTTGACTATGCTATGGCTGGGAGTAAGGTGTTGTAATTAAATTAAAGTAGAAGTATGCCAATTTTATTTATTATTTAGTGGAAGAAATGTGTTACCTATATCTCAATACTGCACTAATTTTGTAAATCACTATATTGCCATTTACCTTTCCTTGCTGATATTCAAATAGCTTAATAG
>NW_007735290.1:72663-75325 GCF_000696425.1 Galeopterus variegatus | reverse complement strand
AAATATCACTTATCTGTTTTTATCTCATCAGTACTAATGAGTCTCCTTTGACTATGCTATGACTGGGAGTAAGGTGTTGTAATTAAATTAAAGTAGAAGTATGCCAATTTTATTTATTATTTAGTGGAAGAAATGTGTTGCCTATATCTCAATACTGCACTTATTTTGTAAATCACTATATTGCCATTTACCTTTCCTTGCTGATATTCAAATAGCTTAATAGTGATGATAGCAGACAACCCAAATTGGTCATAAACTCATTTTTACTGGGAAATATATAAAATAACGTATTTAAATATTTTACTATACAGTAGAAACTTATCCTAATGTGCCAGTTAGCTCCTTTTTTCTTTATATTTAGCAATTCGACTATGCATTAAATGCTGATTATTTCAGATAATAGTTATCAAAATTATTCAGAGGAAATTAATCGAAGTTTCTTGGTGAAAAAATATCTGGAAAGATATGGCTATTGGCTTGGTTTCAAAATAACCAAAATTATAGGAGAAAAATGCAGGAAGTTTAGCACTTGGAATCATAAATATAATTCAGCAAATAATGAGGTACCCATTTCTATTTCAGAAACATTTTTAAAAACAAGACACTTTGGGAATCTCTTCTGGTTCTGTTTTTTTTTTGGACCAGCAAGGGGATTGCAACCCTCTGCATGGTGTGGTCCACACCACGCTCAGCCAGTGAGTGCACCGGCCATCCTTATATAGGATCCAAACCCACGGCCTTAGCGCTACCAGTACCACACTCTCCCAAGTGAGCTACGGGGCCGGACCACTCTTCTGGTTCTTTGAACTTCCATAAGAATACGATTAATAACTGTATAGGTTACATATGCAAAAATTTATAAACAAATGTATGAGTATATGTTTTATTATGAGATTTTTCTATTTGAATTTAATTTTGTGAAAGAAGGATTCTGTTTGCTTTGCTTTATTTTCTATCCAGGAAAAAAAACCTATATAAATGCATTTAGGTGCCCATGACCCAAAAGGCTTCATTAATAAAGGAGAGGCTGCAAGTTAAAATAATTTCCACTGCCTGTGTTTTTGTCATTTTGGAAATTGCAATCTGGAAGGATGTTTGTACTGTAGAATAAAATCTTTCTTTCTGTTATCACATATTATTGTTGTGATCATTATAGACCTTTTCAAAGACTTATGGGTTCCCTTCTAAATTAAAAAAGAAAAAATTGAAATTAGGTTATAATGTCCTCCCTTTCCTTCGTGGGAAATTGAGCATTAGTCTTTGACTTACAATCCAATCACAAGCTATTGCTTGTTTCCTATTCACATAATTTATATTTCTTATTTATATATTTATATTATATTATATTATGATATAATTTATATCATTTTTTATATTTTGCATATATATAAAGCACCTTTTTTGAGACTGTTTCTTTTATTTTTCTACTTATTCTTTTTATGAATTTATTCTGATATAATTTCTCTTTCCAATTTGGGATATCTCATTTTTAATTTAATAATAGCTTGAGCCTTAATTTGATTAACTAAGAGTACTTACTGATTTTTAAATATCCCATTAGTTTTTTTTTTAGATAAAAATAATATGATTCTTAATAAAATTGATATTTCTTGTGTTTTATGAAAATTTCACTACCCCTTTGTGGAAGCAGATTTTTCTGACTCTCCAGTAAATTGTCGCCTGTGTAGATGGCCTATGGTGCGATGAGTGCTTTCTAAATAAGGAGGCTGAATGGCTAGAGTACAGAACCATGAGGAAGAGTTACCAAATCACGTTAAAAATAAGTAAAATCAAGTAGATTTATTCTGAATTCTCTTGTTCTTAATGTTTAAATTTCTTTAAGTTTTATAATTTTATTCACATTTAATTTTTGTAGTTCTGTAACTGTTTTTTTTACAATTTCTTTTTGGTTAAAGTAATAAGAAAGAATAACTAGATTTTTGTATGTAGATCCAACATTAATTGGAGATTAAGGCTGGTGCTTCATAATGTGTGATAACAGATGGAAACTTAGGAAAAAATGGCAATGTCATTTCTTTCATTGGGTTTCATGATGCTGGATTTCATCCCAATGTCCAAAGGCAAAGAGGCACATAGCCCAGTGCTCTTAAAAAGCTCCCTTCTGTAAGCAAACATCTGTTGTGTGTTAATTGAGCAAAGATAAAATAGGGAAGGAAGGACTGTTAGTTCCCTAGGTACTTTATTAGTGCTCTCTACTATTCATATCCGCAAAGAGGAAAGTGGGAAATACGTCATGAAAATTAATATTAAAATTATTTGACAATGATTTGTCTCCCTTTTTTTCTTTTATTTTCTGAATTTTATTTACTTTTCCTTTTACATATTTATGGGGTACAGTTTGTTGTTTCAATACATGCATATATTGTATAATAATCCAATCAGAATAGTTAGCATATCTGTCACCTAAACATTTATCATTTCTTTGTGGTTATAACACTCAAGATCCTCTTTTCTGGCTATTTTGAAATGTACATTACAATGTTATTAGCTATTGTCACCAGTGAATACCAGGACTTATTCTTCCTATGTAACTGTAACTTTGTAACTTTGTACCGTCCTCCAGCCTTTCTCCTACTCCTCTTCCCCTCTTGTTTCCCTGTCTCTGGTAAAAAGGATTCTACTTTCTATTTCTATTTTTTTT
>NW_007735290.1:69294-72119 GCF_000696425.1 Galeopterus variegatus | reverse complement strand
TTTTTTTTCTTTTTAATTTAGTTTTCTTCATTGACCCATGATAATTATATATATACCTATGGCATGCAATATGATATTTGGATGGTTACAAATTAAATACCCTTAACATTTTGTCACACATCTTGATGAGAATATTCTACTCTGTAGAAAGAGATTCTCTATAATTGTCTTTAATTTCAATAAAATTGGATAAGTATCTCTTTGCAAGATGACACACCATAAACACCTGATATATGTACATCCCAAGCATCTGCTGAAATGCAGAGGTGTTCTCTCAGCTACAAATATTCCACATGATACCGTGGCTTTAATTCTGCAGTTGCTATTGTACTCTGTAAAAATCCTCGATATTAGTCCCTCAAGGCATAAATTAAGAAGCACCAGCTTTGTAGGATGTCAGGCACTTCATTCCCACTGGTCATGATGATGGTTTAATTTATGTAAAAAAGAGAAGAGAAGAAAAGAAAAATAATTCTGAGCTGAAAATAAATTGTTTAATAGAATGCTTTGTATATAAATATTAATCATCACATAAGATTATCTACGTTGCTGCATTTTAAAGCAATGCCAATACTTATCAGGCTTATTAAGGTATCAATGCCCTTTAAATTCTTAAAGATTTTATAAGTTCATCACATATAGACAAAATGATGAAATGTTATAGATTCAAGTGGTCTAATAATGTAAGATAACATTCTTAAGAACGTTGGAATCACTGGATGTATTTAATTACTTTAATTCCTTTGTAGATATTCTAGAATTAATTCCGATTTAGCTTGATATACAAGAAATATAACAACTAAAATGCATGTTTTACTTCTTTTTATATTTAACAGCTTTATTAGTATCTAGTTCATATATCATAAAATTTACCCATTTGAAGTGTTCAATTCAGTGGGTTCTAGTATAATCATGGAGCTGTGCAACAATAACAACAATCTAATTTTAAGATATTTCCATTATTTCAAAAGAAACTCCATATGCATTAGCAGACATTTGCCATTCTGTGCTTGCCCCAGCCCTTGGCAATCACTAATGTACTTTGTTTTTACCTATTTTGGGCATTTCTTATAAATGGAATTGTAGAATATGTGACATTTTTCAACTAGTTTCTTTCACTTAAAATGTTGTTTGCAAATTTCATACATGTTGTAGCATGGACCAATACTTCATTCTTTGTATGGCCAAATAATATCATTGTAGTATAGATATACCACATTTTGTTTCATTTATCAGTTGATGGGTATTTGTTTTTTTTCCCACTTTCTGGCATTATTTTTGTGTAGGTGTATGTTTTATTTCCCTTGGAATTGCTGGATCATATGGTAACTATGTTTAACTTTTCAGAAACTGCAAAAATTTCATAGTGGCTGTATCATTTTACATTTTTATAAGGAAAGTTTGAGGGTTCTATTTCTCTACGTTCTTACCAACACTTGTTAGAGTCGATCTTTTTTGACTATAACCATCCTTGAGAGTGTGAAGTGGTATGTCATTGTGATTTTGATTTGAATTTTTCTAATGACTAATGACGTTGAGCATGTTTGCATATGCCAATTTGCATATTTCCTTTGGAAAAATATTCAGATTCTTTGACCATTTTCTAATTGGGTTAATTGTCTTTTTATTATTTGAGTCTTTTTTTTTTTATTCTGAAGACAATTTCTAAAACACATGGTTTACAAGTATTTTCTCCCATTTCTCTTATTCTGTGGATTGCCTTTTCACTTTCTTGATGGCATCCTTAGAAGCATAAAACTTAAAAAAAAAATTTTGTATAAGTCCAGTTTGCTTATTTTGTTATCATTTTTACTTTTGCTTTTGGTGTTGAGTATGTTGCCCAATCCATTGTCAAGATTTACTTTCATGTTTTTTTCTGAGTTTTATAGTTTTAGCTCTTACATTTAGGTGCATAATCTATTTTGAATTAACTGTGGTGAATTGTGTGAGGTAGGAGTTCAACTTTATTCTTTTGTTTGTGGACATCTAATTGCTCCAGAACTATTTATTGAAAAGATTATTATTTTCTCATTGAAATGTCTTGGCACCTATGTCAAAAGCCAATTGACCATAAATATAAGAGTTTCTTTCTGGACTCTGGACACAATTTTATTCCATTGATCTATTTGTTTATTTTTATCCCAGTAAAACATTGTTTTGATTATTATAGCTTTTCAGTGTTCGTTGAAATTGGAAAATGTGAGTTCTCCAACTTTATTTTTTTTCCTAAGGTTGTTTTCATACTTTATTTATTTATTTATTTATTTTTGGTTAAGAACGTTGAGCTTTATCACAGGCTTACCCACATGTGTTCCCAAATAGAAAGGAACACTGGCACAAAAGCACAGTCCCTTGGGGGTTATTCTGGCTTTCTGTCACTTAAGATGACAATAAAGGCTTTTGGGAAGTAAATGGTCAAAACATTGGGAATGTAGTTTTTCATCTTTCCAATCACAGTAATGGTCCAGTTAGTGAAAACTATCTCCAAACTGTTTCCAAAAATTGCAATCTCCTTAAGATGCAAATCTCTCAAATCTGAATCTGTGTCATTCCATATAGAATTACTCAAATATACCAATTCACTTTTAATCAACATTGTATTGCTTTGCCTTCCATGGATTTGTCACCCCACCTCCCCTGAGTGATGGAGACACAAAGGATTACTCAAAGCCCATCTCTTCTGAGCAGTGAGAAGCCCCCAAATGGTTAACTTCCCTGGAACCCTCAAGCAAGAGGCATCCCTTTCATTTGGAAAATTAACCCTGAATTGGGGTTCTCTTCCAGCATTTATTTTCCAGACCAGGAAGTTACAGGAAGAGAACATA
>NW_007735290.1:62709-65016 GCF_000696425.1 Galeopterus variegatus | reverse complement strand
TATAGCAGGATCCTTGCTACATTGCAAGTTTGATATTCTAAGTTATAGTTTGATTGTGTTTTTCTTGAGTCATAAATTTTTGGGAATCTACCCAGATTTCAAGCAGACTGCCTGGGGCCTTACCAGAGTAGCAATAGGAACAAAGCAATTATTCTGTACTCACAGTAAATATTGAATTGGATTCATCTGGCATTCTCAAAGCTTTAGAATACTATTTACATAAAATTTTTCAAATTANGCATTTATAATGATAATAAAAATGGTATATATGTGTTGTGATCTGCAGCATCTAACAAACTCTTTTTGCATGTTCTTTGTTTTATTATATTTATCTTTCTTTTCAATGATAGAAATAAGGATTTTCTAAGAATTATACCTTTTTAGATGAAATCATTGTCCCCATATCACTAAGATTAAGACTATATAGCAGGATCCTTGCTACATTGCAAGTTTGATATTCTAAGTTATAGTTTGATTGTGTTTNATAAACCTCTGTTTTTTATAAATTACCCAGTCTCAGGTATTCTGTTATAGCAACACAAAAACGAACTGATACACCTACTGAGTGATTATTTGCATTTTAACAAGATCCTGTGGTGATTCATAAGAACATTGAAGTTCAAGAAGCCGATCTTAATGGATTTTAGGAGTAAAGCAGTGATTCATTCCAGAGAGAAAAGAACATGAACACAGGCATGAGGGAAGAGAAAAAATAAAACACCACCACCACCGACAACAAACCTACCCTGTTGTGTGCAGGAAACTATAAAAAGTTCAGGGCTGCTGGAGGATATAACAAAAACTGAGATTACCCTGGTAGGAGGTGATCTGAGAGAGAAAATTAGAGAATTTATGTACCAAACTGTGTACTGAGATTCATCTTGTAGGAACTGGAGGCTACTGAGGGAATGTTTCAAGTAGAGGGGATGGTCATAATTGTCTTTTAGCCAATTCCTGAGAGATCCACGTGCGAGATCACGAAGGCCTGGGTTACACCTTGTGCACTTGGCATTGCTCTTAAAACATCCTTAAGGTTAATTTAAATGTTCATTATTTGTTGTTGTAAATTTTTAGCAGTTGGTACAGATTTTTTAAAATACCAAAATGTTTAATCAACAAATTAATAATAACACCACNAGTTGGTACAGATTTTTTAAAATACCAAAATGTTTAATCAACAAATTAATAATAACACCACAGGCAACTCCCTCAGTATTTAGGTAGTACAATCAGGCCTCCGGATCTGTGGGTTCTCCAACCTGGATTCAACTAAATGCAGATCAAAAATATCTGGAAAAACAAAAACAAGAAACCCAACAGTACAACAATAAAAATAATAATACAAATAAAAAAGCAATACAGTATAACAACTATTTATTTACATAGCATTTACGTTGTTTTAGGTATTATAAGCAACCTACAGATGATTTAAAGTATATGGGAGGATGTGCATAGTTTATATGCAAATACTACAACATTTTCTGAGACTTGAGCTTCTGAGGATTTTGGTATGGAGGGGGTCCGAGAACTAATCCCTCACAAATACTGAGGGATGACTCTTTTTTTNTATATGGCAGAGTACTGTCTATTGATGAAGCTATGTGTGTCTTTGAGTAGGTGAAAGAGGCTGAGATCTGGTGCACATGTGGAGGGGGACAGGTTAAATTCATATCTGTACCCATACACATATGTATATATTACATACACAGCATATGTGGCTGCAACACTATCAAGAGGCTCACAATTTATGAGAGAAATAGGCAGAAATAATGAATATAATTTAGCTTAAGTTCAAGGATAAAGGTAAATAACAGTAAAGTATCTAATGCAAGCTAGAATCATTCAGACCAAGGCAGTTGAACTTCTGCATCAAGTGTGTTCCAAGAACTTAGCAGCATCAGTATCACCTGGCAGCTTATTGAAATGCAAAGAGTTTGAGTCCCACCTGAGACCTACTGATAGAGTTTGGATACGTTGTCCCTAAAACTCATGTGGAAATCTGATCCCCAATGTGGCAATGTTGGGAGCTGTTTGAGCCATGCGTGCAGATCCCTCATGAATGGATTAATGCTCTCCTTGGGGGTGGGGGGCAGGTAGTGAGTGAGTTCTTGCTCTGTTAGTTCCCAGGAGAACTGGTTGTTTATAGGATCCTGGCACTTCCTCTCTCGCGCTTCTTCTGCAATGTGATCTGCTTGTACCCGCCAGCTGCCTGCCACTTTCTGCCATGAGGAGAAGCAGCCTGAGGTCTGCACCAGATGCAGCTGTCCCAGAATCGTAAGCCAAATAAACCTCTGTTTTTTATAAATT
>NW_007735290.1:59540-61010 GCF_000696425.1 Galeopterus variegatus | reverse complement strand
AAATGGCATTATGAAATCTCAGTAAACATTTTATTGTCTGCAAAATGTTCCATCTGAGTAATAGTGTATAATTAAACATAATACTTTCAGTAACCATTAAGGTTAATTCAATTTTTTCATGATCGTAATGGAGTATATTTTTGCAAAAAGAGCTTTTTGTGTGTTTCTGATATTATTTTTCATAAATCTCAATACATAATGAATAAAAATGAATATTTTAGGACTTCAATTCCAAAATGCCTTATAAAATTTGGTCCAATTTATATTCCCACCATTCTCATCATTTTAGTATTATATAACTTTTTTCCTGATCATAAAAAGTACATGCCCTTTATTTAAAATGAATTATACAAAACATATATAAAGATAAAAATTGAAAGTACCCATAATTGTACCTGTCAGAGATGATCACTAACTTTTTACTTTATTTCCTTCAACTTGTTTATCTAGTCACATGTTTTATATTCATCCCTAAACAGGTATGATTTGCATGTATGTACATTTACACACTAATTACATATATATCCTATCTTTTAATACACACATACACACATGTACATTCTGCCACAATGTGGTTCTTGTGTTGCTAATAAATGCACTTAAAGGCATTAACTGAAACTTGTTTCAATTGAAAATAGTGGAAATTATTTCTTCACATATTTCACAAATGTTTATCCATAAATCTTGAACATCACTGAGTGATTCAGCATTTGATTACAACCTGCTTTTTTATTAAATATCTAAAGCTCAATCTTTTCCTCTCATCAGTTGCTCTATCATACATTTTTATTCGCTTTATCACTTGTTGCTATGGTAGAGGACAAAGCCATTCATACAATGCCACAGAGGCGTACTTGTGCTCCTTGCAACCACATGTCACCTCCACCATTCAAATTCCATTTTCTAGTTATTAGACCTAGAATATCTAACTGAAGATAGAAAAATAAATATATACTGAACATATATATTTTACAACAATGAGATCATACACTATGTGCTGTTTAGAGCTTGCATTTTTTTTGGAATTAACATCATATAGTAAACTACATTTTTTTTCAAGTTATTTTGTGTCTTGTGTATTACTCTAACACAGATAGTATTTCACTGATTTGGAACATGTGTGCATTGTTTCTGTTATTTTCCTCTCACAGTTTACACACTGAAATAGACATCTTTTAAGTTTTCTGCATCTTTGATTATTCTGCCACTCTTGGTAGCATTAAGTATTATTATATTGCTGTTTTAGATTTGTTGATATTTTAATTAGGTGACTATACTGTTATTAATTACACATGTAAGTTTGGTTAAATTTTCTAAACTTTATCATATACTCTACAATATTTTGATGTGATGTAATGTCTCAACTGGCTATGAAATTAATGATTATGTATTTGCTCTTCCATTTTATTAGTTTGAAATTTAGTTATCTAATACTTAATGAACTTATTTTTGCCATTGTTACTACTAGTC
>NW_007735290.1:56690-58207 GCF_000696425.1 Galeopterus variegatus | reverse complement strand
TCTTATAAAGATTCAGATTAGATGCAGATTTTTTAAAAATGTGATGCCTTTATCAGGATTAAATTTGACTCTGTGACTAAAGTTTTTATCAATCTGAAGGTATTAAAATATCAGTTTAGTCATTAACAAGATCAAATAAGGGAGCTATATTTCAATGACCATTCTCTAGAAATTTGAATGAAGTTCTTGAATCAGTTGATTGCTGTAGTGATTGTGCCTTCTACCTGTAATCATATCTGCTGGTTTTATTACTCTGTGGTAGAACTGTGTTTGATCAGTAGGGTTGAAAAGTGTCAAAAAGTTTGTGTACCTCAAAATTGCCTTATTTTACTATCATGAATGTGGAAAAATCAATCTGCATATCTTTCAAAACTGACTGCTATGTTATTAAGCTTAAAAAAAAATGTGTCCCTAAGAGGTTAAAGTAAACTTTTAAAAAAAGTATCAGTAGCTTCTCTATCCTTTTGAATTTAATTTTCTAAACCTGGGTGAGGTAGGGGGGATTTGAGAGCCTACGGGGAGGAAGCTGGAAACTGGACTGCTGAAGGATCAGGAAAGGAACGGCCTGAATGGTCTCAGTCATTACGTTTGCCATCAGCAAGGGGAGAAAAGTAGGCTGAAGTGTTAGGGGGAAAAATCAAGGCCCAAAGAACATGCAAATTTATAAATATGGAATTCGCTGTATTTTATATTGAGCCAAAAAAAAAAAAAAATGCCCTTAACACCAAAAAAAAAAAAATGCCCTTAACGCATGTAGGTAGCCAGGTAGCCAGTGACAAGGCTGAAGTGGATCTTAACTCTATTAATAGAGAATCACAGCTGCAGTTGTTATATATCATCCCACTTATAGTAAGCTGTCAGCAGATACTCAATTTGTGTCAGTTACATTGAGCTTACAGGGACGTCCTATTGTTCGTTAAGTCATTATCAGAATTTCTCCGGCATTTTGTCATTTATAATTCTCTATGAGTACCTCTCACAGTTACCCTGACAGTTTATCTAGGACATATAGTTAGTATGACATATGCTTATTGCATATAGATTTGCCTGCTACATTATGCATTCACTTTTATCACTCTAGATTACTCCTCTTATCATCTTTTACTAGAATTCTACAAAAGTCTACTACTTTGTCTTCCTGCTTCCTGACTGAACCCCTATAATCCAGTCTCCCACTCTGTGGGCAGTGTGATTTGTCTAATGGTTAAAGCCCTTCCATTCAATTTAGAACAAAATTCCAAGTCCTTCCTATGTCCCCCAGTTTGTTACAGGAGCCTGGAGTCTGGCCATTGGAATCTCAGCCTAAATATCCCTACTTAATTCAGCCCTTTCTAATTCTGTTTATTTTCTCCTTAGGGTAGGAAACTTAAGCTGATGAATTCCCCTTGGAATTTATCACAAAACTTTCTACTTAGTTACTTTTTTTCCTCTCTCTTCTTCTTTTTTTTTTTTCATCTTTTTTTTCTGTAGCAAGCCAATTGCTTAATTAATATGTATATTTACAATATGTGATGATC
>NW_007735290.1:53347-55157 GCF_000696425.1 Galeopterus variegatus | reverse complement strand
CCTTGTATATTCTGGATATTAATCCCTTGTTGGATGTACAGTTTGCAAATATTTTCTCCCATTCTGTTGGTTGTCTTTTCACTTGTTGATTGTTTCCTTTGCTGTATAGAAGCTTTTTAGTTTGATATAATCCCATTTATTTATTTCCTGTTGTTGTTGCCTGTGCTTTGGGGGACTTACTCATAAAGTCTTTGCCCAGTACTGCATCCTGAAGTGTTTCCCCTATGTTTTCTTCTAGGAGTTTTATAGTTTCATGTCTTATACTTAGTCTTTCATCTGTTTTCAGTTGGTTTTGGTACATGGTGAGATAAATGGGTCTAGTTTCATTCTTCCACACATGGATATCCAGTTTTCCCAGCACAATTTATTATATACCATCCCAATTTGAATGTCAGAGCTAAGGCAGCAAGGGCACATATGACTTACTCATAAATCATCAATTCTTTGGTATATAACATTTTCTGACTAAGTATGAGAGGAAGGAAGGAACTAATGGAGGACAGAATGAAGGAAGGTAAAGAATGAAAAAATTGGTAGTTCTGTTTTTCAAAGACCACATAATAAGGAAATCATAAAATTCTATTTTAATATGTTATTAAACTATATATTAAGTACTTGGATTTCAAATATAGGATTGAATCTATACCTAACAATACTGGCAAATGAACAACTTTAAAGACAGCAAAATTGAAAGGATAATTTTAGATTTCTAAAGGTCAAATCAGCCTTACTTTCCTACCCCAAAGCTGCCAGTAATATTAAATCACAATTGGAGAAGATTTAGTCACAATATTTTCTCAATCCTGTCCAATCTGTCTTATCTAAATGACCACTATTGCATTTACCAATATCCCTCACAGTGCCCCAGCATCAGTCCCCTAACAGGTTGACCTGTTTCTGCTTTTCCTCCACCAAAATCAGGGTTACCTTAAACAGAAACCAGATTATATCATTACCCTGTTCAACATCCTAAATTCATTTAGGAGTATTTAATGACATCACTCTGTTAGATTACGGGCCATTAGCCCACTGAATCATTTTTAGGGGGTAAGTCTTGGGAGTTTACTCTTAAGAAAAATGACAAATAATTTTAATGAAAATAAACTTTTGAAAGAGATTTTTTTCTTTAAAGTATGGCTTGAAGATAACGTATCTCCTGTGACATCTCATGGCAACTTTACAGAAATGCTCCTGTTCCTACATAAGCCTTAGAGTTTTCTGAGAAGTTCTACAATACACCCCAGTCCTTTTCACATTTTATAAACACAGGCATTAACCAGAGAGTTTGTGGAAAATATAGTTGCCTAAGACCTACTCCTGAGACTTTAGTTCAGAATGTCTGGTAAGGGGCCCATGAATGGGAATTTTTGAAAACATTCAAAATTATTCCATTTAGTAGATGTCCAGTTTTAAAAAATAAAAAAGTAAAAGCAGAAGCAAAAACAAACAAAGAATCTCTAATAATACATTGAATTAATAATTTAATGATAAAATCTATCTCTATTAGGATAGAACTTCTTCCATCTTTTATAAAGCAAGACATTCTGATTTCTCCCCAAATAATGAAAATATTAAAGGCTATTTTCATAGAGGCAGAAAATAGTTTGAAAACCAATTTTGCTGAAATTTTAAGATAACTTTTAAGTAATTATAGGATGTAAATGGACCCTAGTAAATACTTTTGTAACATTAATCAAATAAAATAGTGCTATTTGTCTACTGATTTGAATAAATGACTTCAGTTAAAGTACAATGATTAAAATCCATAATAAAGATAATACATTAACAAATACATGTTATATTAATAAAT
>NW_007735290.1:47312-53201 GCF_000696425.1 Galeopterus variegatus | reverse complement strand
AACTTTTAAGTAATTATAGGATGTAAATGGACCCTAGTAAATACTTTTGTAACATTAATCAAATAAAATAGTGCTATTTGTCTACTGATTTGAATAAATGATTTCAGTTAAAGTACAATGATTAAAATCCATAATAAAGATAATACATTAACAAATACATGTTATATTAATAAATGCAGTAAAAAAACTAGAACTGAGAAATGTACATGACATGTAAAAATTTTCTAATTTAACATTTATCTATGTTAGGTCTACAAAGATGTGTGTGAGTTTGAAAAGGGAAAACTTTTATGGTAGGAAAATAAACCTGAATTATCTATATAAAAGTAATTCTATTTGCTGTATATGAACTCAAAAATTGTGGATATCAACAAAATGTGGATAGTACTAAAAATGCCTGAATGTTTGAAATTCAAAAATATGACTAGCTAGAATTTGGGTGTTTAGATGACAGAGGTTAACAAAATGTTCATTCCATGGGCACAAATAATTGATGAAAGTAGTTTATAGAATGGTATTTCTCCATGTAGGTACCAAAAAAAAAAATAGCCATTTCCTTCCCTGGTAATAGTAATAATTTAACTCTATATTCTTTTTTCTAATGTTTAAATTGATTTCACTTTACACTGGCAATTGGAATCTGGTTTCATCTTCAGCAGGGGTTTGACTTTATATATAGTAGGTAAAATTTGATTATTCTTACAATTTTATTCAATACTAAGATTATCAGTTTTATTCTGCTATAGTGTCAAAGATCAGATATCTCCTTGATGGGAAAAGTGATATTTTCTTTCTTGAAGATTTACGTATAAGGAGATTTCCATAAAATTTTGAACTATTCAACTGAAGGAACAGTGTTGCTAAAAAGTGCTGTAGAGAAGAAAGGGCAATAAAATGATCTAAACCCCTACTCAGGCCAGAGGGAAACAACTTGGCAGGTTAGCAGTTAAAACACTTGGAGGAGATCTTTTTTTTTTCCCTAAGAAGGGCAGTTCAAAGCCAAAGCCTCATGTTCAGGGTATGCCAGGGTCCACTGCTTAAATTTACATTTCCAAAAATTTGATTTTGTCTATGAACCAAGGGTTGATACACATGTTACAGACAGATTCATACTAATTCAAGTCACAAGGTTTGTACATAATTTCAATTTGTTAGCGTACAGAGAAAATGTCATTTCAATAGGATTGCATTCTCATGTGTGCCACACTTGCTGAAAACTTCTAATTTCTGAATCTACCAATCCTGCTTTATTCCAGTAATCACCTTAGATTAAGTGTTACTCTTTCTATTTTTGTCTTAATGGATATTCTGCTTTAAGGTGATTTTCACATTTTAGGTATTATGTACTCATCTTACTGCATTAACATTCCCAGTCGGGATGATACCATCACTGTGTAGCCAAGAATCAGCAATAACAGCAGTACTCAGGATGACGCTAGACTTTAATTCTCCCTATCCTTTTAGCAAAGCGAGCTTAGATTGGTTAACATACACTGGATGCGATATACCCAGTTCCACACAATGCATTCTATATGTATTATTTTACTTCATCTTCATAATAAGACTGTAAAATTAGTACAAACATTTTAAAGAAGAGGAATCTGAGAGTCTGTGGATAAGAAATTTGCCTAAGATACAAATGGGAAAACTGTAATATGAACCCTAATTTTTTGATTTCAAAACTTAGTGATATGTTTTGAAATAAAATAATGTTTATTTTCAAGTAATTTTAAAAATTTTAATCAGAAAAAATAGACTAATTTTTAAGAAGAACCCTAATTTTTTGATTTCAAAACTTAGTGATATGTTTTGAAATAAAATAATGTTTATTTCCAAGTAATTTTAAAAATTTTAATCAGAAAAAATAGACTAATTTTTAAGAGTACAAGGAGTATTCAGCAAGTTGTAAGTTTTAATAAGATAAAAGTTCACTTAAGAAGACAATTTAATTACTATATATGATAACAGAAGTTAGAAAAAATAGCTTAGGTTATTTTTTTGAAAAATAACTTTAAAATTTAACTTTTAATACCATAGCATATACAATTACTAAAAAACATGTAATAAAATCTAGTGCAAAGCTTCTAATGATAAATGATAATATTTAATTGAGAGACTTTAAGGAAGACCTAAATAAAAATTAAAAATATACCATGTTTATTGGCAAAAACATTAAATTTTGAAATGATGTCACATATACTTAAATTATTCTATAGAACTAATGAAACCCCACATTAAGTACAAATAAGGTTCTTCATGGAATTTGTTATGTTGTTTCTAAAATTTATGAAGTATCAAGAATAACCAGGATATTTCTGAGGAAAAAGAGCTGGAGAAAGGGCACTTTCCCTATTGTATATCAGGATTTATTTTATTATATTTTTTTAATGGTTAAAAGTGTAGAAAAGACTTTTTTGTCTTGTCGTATTTTTAAAATTTATTCATATATATATATACTTTTTTTTTTTTACATTCTAAGATGTTGCAGAGCAGTTCAGGGGGAGGGGGAAAAGGAGAGGGGGAGGAAAATAGGGTGGGAGGAGGAGGAAAGAGGGGGTGTGTTTGAGGCCCATGGCAGCCCCCTCATTCCAGGAGGGGAGACCAGGGAACTTCCAGCAGCAGCTTGTTCATTGCTGGGCTGGATGCAGATGTCAGAGGGTTGTGGCTGAAGTCCTCAGCTGCCCACTGCCCTGGCTCGGGAGCCCAGGGTGTTTCCAGTGGTGGCTCGGTGGTCATCGCTGGGCTCGTTGCAGATGTTGGGGGTATAGCAGGATTTATAAGGAAGACTGTAGTAATTCAGACAGTGTGTAGGGCCAAAAAATTAACTGAAAAAAAGGGCCTATTATCAGACTTTATAAAAGAAACTTTGTAACTAGAATATACAGAATTTTGACATATGACAAATTTAGTATGTCAGATCAATAAAATCTATTCAGTATATGCTCCTATGCATCTATCTAACTGTTTTGATATAAAAATAAAATTGTATATGTATATGTATAAATATTAATGCCAACTTGGTCAAAATATAAATAAGTGCAAAACTTGAAAAAAATTTAGTTGAAAATACAGATTAATATTTCCCCAAACCTGGAGTAGAGAAGCATTTTCAAAAACATCATCGAGTGATTTCCATCTGTAAGAGAGCATATTAATATATTCCATCATTTAATAGAAATAATTATTATTATTCAACCAAAGATCTGTTAAATGAAACGAAAAAACAAGTTATAAGTGGTGTACACTTGGGACACTTACAACTGGCAAAGTATTAGTATCAAGATTATAACATAAGACGCACAGAAAGAAAGAAAAGGAAAAACATCAAAATAGAATAATTAGAAAATTTGAACAGGCACAAAGAAGAAATATATTAAGCCAATAAAATTATAAAGAGGTATTGAGCATAATTACCAATTGGGGATTGGCAAAAGTTTTAAAATCTCATAACACTGAGTGTTAGCTAAGATGTGCTTAAACAGAATCTCTTATGATTGCTTTTGGGAGGTGAATTAGTAAACAATTTTATAGACATTGGGCATTCATTATCTTGTAAAACTGAACATTAAAAAAAGTATAACTTGACAATTCTCTTAAGTATGTCTCAGGAGAAAATTTTGCACAGATGCATCAGGAGACATATATACATTTATATATGATTCATATATTCATGAATGTTCAGAGTGTTCAGAGCAGCACAGGGCTGGAAACCATCTAAACGCTCATGGACAGGAGGGTATGCATATATATTGTGGTGTATTCATACAATGATATAAAACAGAACAAGTAGACTATAGTGACAGACATCAATAAAGATGAGTCTTAGCAACTGAATTTAAAAAGCAAGTCCCAGGGCCGGCCCGGTGGCGCACTGGATAATGCGCTGCTTGAGAAGCGCGGCAGCGCTCCCGCCCGAGGGTTCGGATCCCACATGCGGACCGGTTCCCGCTCACTGGCTGAGCGAGGCGCGGGAGCAACACCGAGGGTTGCAATCCCGTTGCCGGTCCCCGGTCCGGTACAGGGGCAACACTGAGGGTTGCGATCCGTTGCCGGACACGGAAAAAGACAAAAAGACAAAAAAATAAATAAATAAATAAAAAGCAAGTCCCAGAAGATGACATTCAACATTAAACTCAGTTGTTTATATTTAAGTTAAAAATAACTAAAAGAAAATAATATGTTATAATAATACATATAAGCAAACACATTTTATATATATTTAGTATATATACTTACATACACACACACACATACACACACACACACACACTTAGCATATGTCATGGTAATAATAAAAATAAATTCCAGTACAGTGACCTGTACAGGTAAAGGAGGCAAGGGTAGAAATGGAGGAAGTGCATCTGGATAGAAGAAATTGTGTCACATATTCTAGAGTTCATTTTGATGTTTATTTTATTACTGGATATGTGCATTAATTCTAACATTGAAAATAAATGGACATTTCCATATATTAATGAATATGTATAAAGGAAACTCACACATAAACTAATAAAAAAGTCATGCAAGGAATGAAGGAAAGAAAGAAAGAAAAAGACCACAACAATAAGTTGAACTTTCAGAAGGAGAGAACAAACCGAAGGATGCTGGAGATCGGGGGCAGGCAGAGAGGGGGGTTGGAAAGTAATACGTCAGGCAACGTCCCTAAAGCAATATCACGATTTGTAAGAATGAATATGCTAGTAATAAATGATTTTTTTAAAAGTCATGTAAAACATAGAGCTTGTTTTTTAAAGAATTTCTTTATTTCACTTATATTTTCTTATTATTAAGGGCATTTTTTACTGAGAGTGAGATTGGAAAAGTACAGCATCTCATAGATAATGAATTCTCTTGTTTGTTTATTTGAATTTATTATTTTTAAAAAATTTAGTTTTGTAATTGGCAAGGAAAAATTATACATATTTATGGTGTACAACATGATGTTTTGTTATCTGTGTATATTAAGGAATGGTCAGATCAAGCTATTTAGTAAAAACATTACCCTACATACTTATATTTTTGTGGTGAGATCACTTAAAATTAACTACTCTCTTAGCAATTTTCAAGTATGTAATACACTGTTATTAACTATAGTCATCATGATGAACGTAGATCTCTTGAAATTAACTCAAATATTTTTTACTTTGCTTTCAGCTTGATGATTTCCTGAATCAGATCCGTAAGCTCCAGAGATCTCTGGATGAACAGAAAGAAACAAATGAAAACCTGGAGACTGAACTCAGGCACTCACAAAACCGGTGATTATCTCATTTATTATTCTCATTTAAGGATGGGGTTGTTTAGTAAACATTTGGTTCATGCAGGTAATGGCTTAAGACAGGTATTTGCCTCAGTAATTTCCCTACCAAATATTGGAAATTAAATGTTGTTTCAGTTATATCTTGCTGTGCAACAAACTATGCCAAAACTTAATGACTGATAACAACAATAATTTCCTATTATTCAAGATTCTGTGAGTTGGCTTTTGCTCCATATGATACTGGCTGGAACACTGCTGAGGCTGCACTCAGCTGGGAGCTTGGCTGGGGCTGGGATTTCTAAGATGGTTTCACACATATGTCTGAATTGGCTGAGATGTCTGTGTCCTGGGCCTTTCACTGCATTTAGTTAGTTTCTCAACATTCACTGGTGTAGCCTGTGCTACTTAAATAGCAGCTAGTTTCCAAGAGGCTAAACATTAATTTTAACTTCGCCCTCTAGATTCCTGCTTGCCTTCTCAGTCATCCTTCCTTCAGGAGAAATGGCCGTGTTGGCTGCCGGTTAGTTCTCTTCTCACACATCCTGAATGCTGGGCAGGCAGAGGCCTCTGAACTGTGTGTGTGTGTGTGTGTGTGTGTGTGTGTGTGTGTGTGTGTGTGTGTGTGTGTG
>NW_007735290.1:2003-46312 GCF_000696425.1 Galeopterus variegatus | reverse complement strand
GGCTGGGCCTCTCTCTTGTTCAAAGTACCCACGAAGTACTCAGGAGTCAAGCTTGTGATTCTTCATGTAATATTTACTTTTGAGAGGATTTCTGGGAGTCACTGCGCCACTTCCTGATTCTACTGGTCCAAGCAGGTTACAGGACCACCCCAGATTCCAGGGAAGAGGACATTTATTCTGCGTGTTTATAGAAGAAGCCATATGCACATATAGGGACATCCTAGGAGAAGCTGGCATCCATTATGGCACACACCTTGTCACAGACGACAACATGAGCAAATCCTGCTCGAAGGAAGACCTCGGTTATCAGCCCATTGGCAGGCACGCCCAAATTGGGAAAAAGAGCAGCTCAAACCTTTAAGGAAAGTTATTCCTAATGGACAGATAAAAGTGGCAGGGTTTGTGTGCTTTTCCATTTTTGGGCAACTTGTATTGATTTTTTTTGTTTGATAAAATCATGTTTATCATGATGACTTAGAAGGTTTTTAATAGCCTTTTACTTCACATATTCCTACAGCTAAATCAGAAGATAGGCTTTGCTGTTTATTATCTCTGTGACCTTGAGCATGTTACTTATAATAAAACTATATAATACTCCAAAGACTGAATGAAATAATATATGTGAAACACCAGGTAACAGTAGATGGCAGTAATAAATGTTCAACAAATATTATTTATCTCATTGTACTTTTCAAAAGATAACTTCCTTCAGAGCACATAAGACAGTAAATTTTCTTTGCAAAGGGGAAAGCACTTCTTAAGAAATCTTAGAAATGCCTCACTCACAGAAAATTTTAAAATTGTAATGAAGCTTGCCCTTGACTTCAACTACTTAACCCTTTAACCTTTTATTATGTTTTCTTACCTTTGTTGAAATATCTCAAAAAATATACCTTCTACAAAACATCATTTTATACTAATAATCCTTACATCATATACTTGACAATTGTACATTAGGCTTAAAAAATGTCAGGAACACAACACTGTGATATAAAAATATAAACATTAACCAGTAATAACAGCTGAATTTTTATCTTTAAATGTTCTTATCTGTCATTTATGGAAAATGGTCAGAACTATATATACTGCAAAACTCCCAGAATAAAAGGAGATGGAATCTAAATATCTTAAGTTTGGTAGAATTGACATTTATAACCACATTAAAGAAGAATTCCCAAAATTGTTTTAAAAATGTCTCTTTCTGTTAATTATTTACTTGTTATATCAACCAGTTCTAAATATATACATCTTAAAATTGAACAGTAGTAACATAGGCATAGTTTATATTAATCAACCTAAAGAAAAACATATTGCAACATAAGTTTAATTAATATTAAGTGTAATTTAATATTCAGTATTTAATACCTTATTGCAAAGTGCCACAGGCTTTTGTAAAAGGTGAAGAAATAGGTACAGAAAATAGTTTGGCTTTCCTCCCGGGGCTGGAGGCTCCAAGATGATGTCACTCACAGGTCTGATTCCCCAGCCGGGTGAGACGTCTGTGAGAAGTGGCGGTTGCTGGCTGGGCCTCTCTCTTGTTCAAAGTACCCACGAAGTACTCAGGAGTCAAGCTTGTGATTCTTCATGTAATATTTACTTTTGAGAGGATTTCTGGGAGTCACTGCGCCACTTCCTGATTCTACTGGTCCAAGCAGGTTACAGGACCACCCCAGATTCCAGGGAAGAGGACATTTATTCTGCGTGTTTATAGAAGAAGCCATATGCACATATAGGGACATCCTAGGAGAAGCTGGCATCCATTATGGCACACACCTTGTCACAGACGACAACATGAGCAAATCCTGCTCGAAGGAAGACCTCGGTTATCAGCCCATTGGCAGGCACGCCCAAATTGGGAAAAAGAGCAGCTCAAACCTTTAAGGAAAGTTATTCCTAATGGACAGATAAAAGTGGCAGGGTTTGTGTGCTTTTCCATTTTTGGGCAACTTGTATTGATTTTTTTTGTTTGATAAAATCATGTTTATCATGATGACTTAGAAGGTTTTTAATAGCCTTTTACTTCACATATTCCTACAGCTAAATCAGAAGATAGGCTTTGCTGTTTATTATCTCTGTGACCTTGAGCATGTTACTTATAATAAAACTATATAATACTCCAAAGACTGAATGAAATAATATATGTGAAACACCAGGTAACAGTAGATGGCAGTAATAAATGTTCAACAAATATTATTTATCTCATTGTACTTTTCAAAAGATAACTTCCTTCAGAGCACATAAGACAGTAAATTTTCTTTGCAAAGGGGAAAGCACTTCTTAAGAAATCTTAGAAATGCCTCACTCACAGAAAATTTTAAAATTGTAATGAAGCTTGCCCTTGACTTCAACTACTTAACCCTTTAACCTTTTATTATGTTTTCTTACCTTTGTTGAAATATCTCAAAAAATATACCTTCTACAAAACATCATTTTATACTAATAATCCTTACATCATATACTTGACAATTGTACATTAGGCTTAAAAAATGTCAGGAACACAACACTGTGATATAAAAATATAAACATTAACCAGTAATAACAGCTGAATTTTTATCTTTAAATGTTCTTATCTGTCATTTATGGAAAATGGTCAGAACTATATATACTGCAAAACTCCCAGAATAAAAGGAGATGGAATCTAAATATCTTAAGTTTGGTAGAATTGACATTTATAACCACATTAAAGAAGAATTCCCAAAATTGTTTTAAAAATGTCTCTTTCTGTTAATTATTTACTTGTTATATCAACCAGTTCTAAATATATACATCTTAAAATTGAACAGTAGTAACATAGGCATAGTTTATATTAATCAACCTAAAGAAAAACATATTGCAACATAAGTTTAATTAATATTAAGTGTAATTTAATATTCAGTATTTAATACCTTATTGCAAAGTGCCACAGGCTTTTGTAAAAGGTGAAGAAATAGGTACAGAAAATAGTTTGGCTTTATTTATTCTCCTGTTTTCAGTAATGCCTATCTCATTACACAGCTCTTACAGATGTTAATAAAAATGAATGGAAGAAAAGATGTATTAGACAGTTGACTAAATGACTGTTGAAAATAATATATTGTCTCCAGATCCCAAGAAGAGCTGGTGCACAGACTTTAAAGATTAATGTAAAGCTAACATATATATTGTGCACATTTCTTTCCAAAATGTAAAGGCCTTCTGGGTCTTGGCCTGGCCTGGCCTATCCCAAGGAGTAAAAAGGTAGTCTGTGACTGTTGTGGGGAATGAGATAATCTCCAAAGCATTCTCACCTCGATAGGTGTAACTCTCCTTACTGTGGCTGAACTTTGAGTATATCACACCAAACGGAGTAAAAGGAATAGGAATGGTTATTTCTGATTTTAATACATGTTGGTTTTGCTAACATGATCTATTTCTAAAGAACACATAACATTTTCCTTCCCATTACCTATTGTTGTAAAGTTGTTACTATTTTCTGAAATCACCTTCAAATATCTGCTTCTTATATCTTCAAGTGAAGGCTAAGTTTTATGTTCATTTGTGAACATAATTAATGTGGCAACATTTGAAAATTTCTACTCTCATTTGAGGATGATTCTGCTAGTTTGAAGGGAGTAATTTTTAGAAATGTGATCAATACCTTTATGTCTACTATGTTTAACATCAAAACTAATAAGCCAAAAAGAGACTTTTTTTCAAAGGCAGCTGTATCAAACCAATCTAATTATTTCGACAGCAACAGCTTGGCAAGTTTAAATAGGAAAACAATTTATATATTGAATATAATAATGTTTTTATTTTGACCTGTAAAGATCTATTCACAAAAGGAATGTATCTCATAATTAAGTGTATTCTATCAAAAAAAATGCTGCAGAGTCAGACTTGAGCCATAATTACTGGAGTGAGGCATCAATCTATGGCAACAAGTAATGCTGGAAAGATATTTGTCTGAAGTAAGCTAATCAATAGCCACATTGATGACATGGATAAGGAAACAGAGGAATAGAAAATTTATAATGTTAAATTATTTTGTGTTAGAAGAGAAGTAGAAATGAAAAATAGTCCTAAAGGAAGAGAATGTAATATTTTAGGAAAAAAATGTTAAAGACTCACATAATAAAACTTAACAGTATAAGAAAAGACTGCTGAAGCACAATTATAATATTAACAATGGATCTCATTTTTTCTCTATATGATCAGCACTATCCTACCGCTCTATGGGGTAGAAGTTAGTATCTACATTTTATAGGTGAGAAACAGTGGCTTTAATGAGTACATGATTTGATTAAGTGCCACATGCATGTCAACAATGGATCTCATTTTTTCTCTATATGATCAGCACTATCCTACCGCTCTATGGGGTAGAAATTAGTATCTACATTTTATAGGTGAGAAACAGTGGCTTTAATGAGTACATGATTTGATTAAGTGCCACATGCATGTTTGTGGATTGTAAAAGACCCTCTCCTTTATTAATGTGCCAGAATGATAGAAGAGAGGGTCTGGAAACCTTCAGACATGCATAAGACATTTAAGCAAATCATTAATCTTTTGAAGTCTCTCTTTTCTCATAATTGGAGATAGCAATACCTGTTATAAGTTTGCAGCCATAATTTAGTGTATGCTTCTTGTGCTATTTTGAAGAAAGTCAACATGATTCATGATTATTTTGAGGCTTAAATTAAGAGGACAAAAACTCATATGAGAAATACACACAAAAATGTTTTTTCAATGGCTGTAGATTTGCCACTCTTTTATTTATTCATTCAGTTTAATTTGGATTTCTTTAATATTTAAGATTAGCCATGTTTTCTAGTTCTGGTCACACCAAATGAAAATAATCTCAAGAAGAATGACAATGATGTGTACGTTTGAGAATATTTCCATAAAGAGGTATTAGAAGGAATTAAGGATCTATTACTTTTAACTGTAGCTACAATTTGACTATAAAATCTAACAAATAAAGATTTGTTCAGAGAAAAATGTTGGGCAATCCTCCGTGGCAAAAGATGACTAAGTAACAGCATATAACTTAAAATTAAAAAGTAAGAAATTTACTTTTTAAAATTAAAAAGTAAGAAATTTACTTTTTAAAATTAAAAGTAAGAAAAGAAGGAAACTATTTTCCAAATGAAAGTAAAGCAGGGGCTGAATTTGACATGTAGAATTACAAATCGCTATTTCATTAAAGCCATAGACCTAAGGTCTAGACATGTTTGTATAAGAAAAGATAAGAAACAATGATATTACATTTTCCAATCTAGAGTAGTTAAAATTTACATAAGCACTGACTCAGATGCTAGAAAAATGTGAGGTTAGGTCTGATCTCAAATCCTGCATCCTTAAAAAATTCATACTTTAACATGTACTTCAACGTATTTAATCAGTATAGATTTGTATTTATTTACCAACTTATCATACTCTTTGCGTATGCTCTCTCCATAACTGATTTTCCTTTATTTTTTAAATTGTAATTTATTTTTAATTGTACGTATTTGTACGGCACACTGTGTTGTTTCAGTACATGCATGTGAGCTACAAGTTAGGATAAATGGTGAGATAATAGTATTCAAATGTGTAAACTGTAATTTCGTGAATGAGCACATTAATATACTGCTATACATATTATTCAGTGAGTTGCATAATAGTAGATATCAATTCTCTTTAGATTGCTTTTAGGTCTATTATTCATTCCTTGTAAATGATTGGATAATAAATAGCTCAGAGAATATTGTGGTTGAATGGAACTACAGTTTTTTTACATTGTCTTTAATTAACTTAATTTCCCTGGGTATGAAAAATAATTTGGACCAAATCTTCTCATCTTAAATGTGGTATTTAAGAGTGACTTCTTTAGTTGAACTATTGAGTAGAACTTAGTACTTTAAAATTTAGTTTAGTGGTGAATCCTGTGGTTGTACGATGGGGTTAATGTTTCCAGAATCTGACTTACCATTTAGAAAAGAAAAAAAAAAATTATTTGGAGGAGGCTACAAAACACACACACATACACACACATGCACACAGCACAATCCCCCTGTTTTGAACCTAGATATTGTACAGATGTTAGTAACAAAAGAAATAATTGCTGAAAACATAAGAATGGCAGTAATTATTTCTTATGACGGGGAAAGAGTCAAAATTTCAGGGGCTCCAATAACTCAGTGACTCATAAGCTGGTGTTTTACCTCAATAACATCACCAAAAATGGCAATAGTTACTAAAATTATTTGGAAACTAGGGATAGGTCAACAAATGCTTTGTCTAATTCTGAGATGACTGGTTTCTTACTGCAGAGATTCATAAGAACATTATTAAAGAAGTGTAAAGTGGGATTTAAGAACAGGAATTTCAGAGGCGAAAACACAAGTGCCTTTGTAACAGCAGTGTGCATTTCCTGTTGCCTCACTTCACGGAGGATAGGATTGCTATTAGCACACCTGTTGCGTGTGGATATCAGAAACTGTGACATCGCTATAGTTTTGACATGTCGCCAAATGCCCTAGTTTTTCAAATATTGGAAGAGGTCTACAATGAAAGTACAAATAACACTGATTTCTGTAAGAATATATTATTCTATTGATACTTGTTTAATGTGAGAAACTTACAGTCTACTGAGAACTATAAGTAAGCCTTTAATTTAGGAAGGATTCCTAATTTCTCTTGCATGAAATTCCACTTACGTTTTTAAAATTCAAAGTTTATGAAAACTACAAAAAGTAGAAAAGAAAGTGCATAATACATGTTATTTTGACTAAATTCTATTTGGGGATGACAGTGACCTTTGTGATATTTAAGACACCCATAAGATGGTATCTAAAACATTAAATACTAAATATTATTTTTCTCATTACATCCTAATGAAATTAAAAGTTTGAACACAATACATGGGCCCATGAGCCATCTACATGTTTATTTAAATTAGTAACATTAAAAACAAGTAAATCTGTGAAACTGTGTATAATTAGATAAAATTTTAAAAGAATCAGCACCAAACCATACAAAATTAAACTACAAGTAGATGAAAGAAATATTAAAAAACAAAAGTAAACAGTGAAAGTATTATAAGAAAATGAGGGGTTTTTGGTCATCATTTTGGGGAAGGTTTTTTTAAGCAAATGCAAATCTCAGAAGCTATAAACTATGACATGTTTGACCTCATAAAATTTTATATTTCATTTTAGTCAAAGGCTCATTCCCCAGAGACAGCTGCTCTAAGATGTGAGGTGCTTCTGCTTCTTACTCTCATGTCCTACATTATATGCTTTTCCTATTTTTTTCTTAATATTATCTCTTGAGAACTCATTACAGCCATTGAAAATTTAACTCTTAGTCCACCGCCACGTCCACCACTCGCCTCCTGTCTCACCAGGCCAGTATAGTTTATACTAAGTTTTTGGTTAAATAAAATTAGATTTGCATGAGAATGTTAAGATTGTTTCCTGCAGAGCTTAGAGAGCACTGTGATTCAATGTTCTATCTTGCACCTGTTATATGATTTTTTTCTTTTTAGTCACACCTATTTTTATTTACTTGTACTACTTTTCTATGGACCCATCTTTAATTTTTTTTCTTCAGACTCCTTTTATTACTGAATACATTAATTCCAAATGAACAATTATTCTTGAAAAACTAATTGGGAGTTATTCCTGTTTAGACACAGCTCTTTCATTATGGGATTTTCATTTACCAACATTTTAAAATTCTTTGTTTTTATTTTTTGCACTTAGTTATGTTTATTACAGTATATCACCAGTAATTTAATAAAAATAACATTAGGCAAGGTAAAATTTTCAATTTGAGCTCTTTTTTTTTTTTTTTTTTTTTTTTTTCCTTTTTTGTCTTTTTTCATGTCCGGCAACGGATTGCAACCCTCAGTGTTGCGCCCGTACCGGACCGGGACCGGCAACGGGATCGCAACCCTCCGTGCGCGCCCGTACCGGACCGCGACCGGCAACGGGATCGCAACCCTCCGTGTCACACCCGCACCTCGCTCAGCCAGTGAGCGGGAACCGGTCTGTATGTGGGATCCAAACCCTCGGCCGGAGCGCCACCACACTCACAAGTGGCGCACTGTAGCAGTGTGACACTGGGCCGGCCCACAATTTGAGCTCTTTCTTGTTTTCTTTCTCTCTTTTTAAATATTATCTTCATGTTTTACACAATCATCTTTTTAACCTCTTTGAAGGTTAGTAAATATTTACTGTTATTTTATTCTCTGTTTTCTATTTCCTCCCAATCACACAGTCTTCTGATTTGTTGGTTTCAACCTTGACTGGTCTCAGGCTTTTAGCTTCTCCCAGTGTTGGTAAGTGCCCTTGGTGAATCTCAGCTTTCTCTGGTGCTATCATCTCCTGCTTACTTTCTTTCCAGGATTTTCATTCCAGTGAGCCCTTTTTCTTTAAGTACTTTGAGACTGTTGGAGACTTTTTTTTCTTCTTTACAAAAGTTATTGGCTTAATTCTTTAACCTCCCAAACAGCTTTAGAATTCATCAAATGCCTTGTGGGGAAAATGCCCTCCCATCTTGAATTTGTCTTTATAGCCCCTTGTGGTCTTTTTTATACAGAATATAAATGGGTTTTATTTTAAGTCAACCTGAGAATTTATCTTTTATAAGAGAGTTTAAAATATTAACAATGATGTCATAAATAAAAAATTAATATGTTTTCTCTTCTTTATTGCTTTTGTTTTCTTGATGTTGTCTATGCATTTAGTGTTCCCTATAGGGATTATGCTATGCAGTACTGCTTTTTTTTCTCTCTGCTTTGGCTTCAGAACTATACATCTTGACTTTATTTCTATTAAGAGTCACTTAAGTTATTTTAAAAATCTTGAATGTCTTAAGTACAGCTCTGTAATTAAGGTCAAGAATGAAATTACATCTTAAATATTCCCCTACATGAAGAATTATCTTAATATTTGCCTTTGTTCTTTCCTTCTAAAAATTACATGAATACAAATATATGAACTGGAGATATAAATTCATGGTGTTATTAAATACCTTTTATTTTATTCTGACTTTCAGTTTGTAGCTGTCATGTTTTAGATTGAAATCAATGATTAACCTTTTTTTTTTTTTTCCGTGCCCGGCAACAGTTTCCACCCCTCAGTGTCGCGCCCGCACCTTGCTCAGCCAGTGAGCAGCCGGTCTGTATGTGGGATCCGAACCCCTCGGCGGGAGCACCGCCGTGCTCTCAAGCAGCGCACTGTAGCAGTGCGCCACCGGGCTGGCCCCTACATCTAATCTTCTAATAAGAGTCCCATTCCTAATTCATATTTACTAACTTTAGTGCAAAACAGAACCAGATTAGTATTTTTGTTTTTTGGCCATACATATTTTAAGATGTTTTTGGAATGTGCATTTTTAAAAAATAAAAGCATATTTAAATATTTTTATTTGAACTCTGAATTAGTTTTAAAGCTTCACTGGCATTTGATCCAGCTCTTCCTATTATTGCTTCTGTATTTTGGTTCCTTTTTCGGTAATCTTGTGTATATATTTCAGCAATTGTCCCCCAGAATGACAAGCAGCATGGGTCACGTCAAATTCTAGTTTCATAAAATTTTGCCATCATTGAACATTATTCCACTGTCTCAGTGTTACAGAAGAGATATCTGCCATCAGTTTAGTGTTTGTCCCTTTTTTCCTGCCAAGGTAATAAAATTAGCTTTAGTCTTTAACTTTGAATGTGAACAGAATATAACCTAATGAAAATAGGTGGTTAATCTGTTTAATGTAATTGTGGAGAGCACGTTCAATCTGTATGCTCGAGTCTTTAAATTTTACTAAGGAAGCTCTTAAATGCAATACAATTTCTTACATTTTTATTTTTCATTGTTTTCTTTCCATATCTTAATCATCAATTATTCCTTCAGAAATGTGTATAAATGTGTATATATGTATGTGTATATAATATATACACATATAATATATACATGTATGCATACATATATGGACACATATATAACACATAAACATACATATATACACACATATATGCACATATAATATATATGTATGTATGCATACATACACATATATACAATATATACACATTTATATACACATATAATATATATGCATATAATATATATGTCTCCATACTGGCTGGCCACAAAAAAAAAGTATGTATTATATATGTACATATATAATATATACACATATATACATATAATAAATATACACACATATATTATATATGTACATATATAATATATACACATATATACATATAATAAATATACACATATATATATATGTACAATAGATAAAGGGCCATGAAAAATGATAATGTTGTATATTTAGTATACTAATTATCCTGATTTGAGCATCATATATTACACACAGGTACTGACATTCAACTCTTCACAATATATATACACACACACACACTTTTTTGGTTTGGTATATCAATTATATCTTTCAAAGCTTTTTAAACATTTTTTTTCTGAACTTTGGGAAAGCTTTTAAAGTTTGTTAAATTTTCATTGCTGCTAGTACTCTACATTCAAAACAATTTAAATCTGTTTGATGGGATTTTGTATCTTTTTCTTATCTTAGACTACTCTTTTTTCATTTTAGCTGTCAACTAAACATATCCTCTTCTTATGAGCTCCCATATTTCCATCATAAAGATCATTTCACATTACATCTTAACAGAATTGAACACACACACACTCACATACATGCACACATAAATTACAAATTCAAGTTTTCTTCAAATGTTTACTGTATTCTGAATCCTAACAATACTATTTCGATTCCTTTTCTGATACAATATTTCTCTTTAGTCAAATGTCCTTGCTGCTTGTTTTTTCTGTTAACTGTTTTGTCTATTTAATTTTCCTTGTATGAGGAAATATTTACTCATGCCAAACTACCTACATTATTATAAATCTATTTTTTAAAAAAAATTTGTAGCACTCACACTATGTAATCCAAATGGAGCAGAGAAATCATGACTAGCTTAAACTTATAACAAAAATGACAGTCACCTTGACAATTTAGACAGTGAGTCATAGGAACTGGGCTTAAGAATAAAATTGTTCCAGCAGTTGATATTAAAGCAATGGCATCTATAGCAGTTTGGAAGCACTGTGTTAGTCATATTTAAAATGCTTTCTAACCCTTTTCTATTAAAATACCTACTAAACATTGGAAAATATGAACGCATTTCAGCAGTATGAAGAATATTATGCTGCAGTGTTTTGGGTATGGACAGCGCAGAGGGTTTCCATCAGGAAATGGCAGGACCTGAGTACCCAGCTCAGCACCCCATGGGTCTTTGGCTTTCTCCTCTCTAGTTCTGCCCCACATTCCTCCCTACTTGCTCTGCTTTCTGCCCCAGTTTTAAATTTTCTCTACCCTTCATTTCACAAGAGCATGCTTCATTTCAGTTGACAACTTTTATACCATCACATGAATGCTTTCCACTTTCCACCTTTGCTCTCTGTCCTTTTCTGCCAAAGTAATTCTCTCCTCCTGTTCTGACAGGGACTCTTGGCAAGGGAGAAAAAGAATATGAACTACTTCAGGATATATGGCATAAATAGTAACAGTGAGTCATAGGAACTGGGCTTAAGAATAAAATTGTTCCAGCAGTTGATATTAAAGCAATGGCATCTATAGCAGTTTGGAAGCACTGTGTTAGTCATATTTAAAATGCTTTCTTACCCTTTTCTATTAAAATACCTACTAAACATTGGAAAATATGAATATAGTAGACTTCAGGGCCTGTGTGTTAAAGGTTTTCTACTTGGCCTTGATTGTGTTATGCTTTATATGACCTTAGAGAAAATTCTGTTAAGTGAAATAAGCCAGGCACAGAAAGAGGAAATACTGCATGTCCTCACTCATAAGTGGGAGCTAAAAAAATAAAACAAATAAAAATAGGGGAAAAAAGATACAATAATCACAGTAATTCATTGAATTTTCAAAAGGAGAGAACAGAACTAAGGCCAACAGGTGGGAAAGAGACAGGTGGAGGAGGGTTACTGAGAAATTGGTAGAGAGCCACAAAAAATGATTACAGTGTGTAAGGTTGAATATACTAATTATCCTGATTTGAGCATCACATACTACACATAAATATTGATATTCAACACTGTACCCCACAGATATGTACGATCAATTATGTCTCAATAAAAAAAGAAAAATATTTTATGCATAATTGATAATAATATAATTATAAAATGAATAAAATATACTAACACATAATGCATTATGTTAATATATATAATATAAATTAATATATCAAATACTAATATAGTCTACATGTAACATATATATTTATATAACTTATGGCACTACACATTATAATATGTGTGCATATCATGTGATATGTTTATGTATAATAGTTATGTATTAGTACATATTTAAAACACAGTTTAATGCATGATAGTGTTTTAGAGTATTGTATTTATTTAAAATTTGAATAATTATTGAGTTTACATTTTAACTCTGCTCTTGTCAGAGAACATCCACTGTATGATATCAATCCTTTGACATTTGTTTAGTCCTGTTTTATACACAGTATATTGTCAATTGTTGTCAGTGTTCCCTTGAATCTTGAGAAAATGGATATTTTGCAGTTGTGAACACAGTTCTTCATTAGTATTCAGATCTTATACTTGTGTCTTGGGATTTTTTTCTTGCTTGTTCAACTGCTCCTATTTACTGAAAGAGGTGTGTTTACATTTCCAACTATGATTGGGGGTCTGTCTACATCTTTTTTATTTCTCTCAATTTTTAAAAAATATTTTGAGACTGCATAATTAGGATAATCCCAGGTTTGAATTGTTTACCTTCTTGGTGAATTCCTTCTTTTGTCATCATTAAATGACTTGCTTTATTTTATAATACTCCTTTTCCCAAGTCTATTTTTATTGATATTAATATAAGCAATCAATTTTCTTTGTTTAGTGTTTAAATAGTTACATTTCACTTTCATCTATCAGTTTCCTCTATAGTTGAAGTGTTTTTTGTCACTTTTTGTTTTTGTAAATAGCATATACTTTTGTACATAGTAGACACATAGTGTGCATCTACTATCAACCACAAAAGGCTTTTCTTTTTACTTAGATTGTTTAATTCTTTGACATTTAATGAGGTTGGTGATGTATTTGGGTTTATCTCTGCCAACTTATATTTGTTTTATATTTGTCACCCTTTCTTTTGTCTATCTTTTCTTTCTTGTCTTTTCAAAAATAATAATCAGTTACTTTTTAATATTGCCTAAATCTCCTCTATTAGCTTTTTAACTTTTTCCCTTTAATTTTGTTTTAGAAGTCTGTCTGTAATGTGCCTAAA
The DNA here is from genome assembly GCF_000696425.1 of Galeopterus variegatus. Lineage (NCBI taxonomy): Eukaryota > Metazoa > Chordata > Mammalia > Dermoptera > Cynocephalidae > Galeopterus > Galeopterus variegatus. The sequence continues at coordinate 33,025 of NW_007735290.1, read as the reverse complement.
TTTTATATTCTTTTTTTTTTTAATTTGAAGCAAAGCAGCCCACAATCCAGGGATTTCTCACCTGATCTCAGTGTTTTTATTTCTTTTATTTTTTTATTGGAACATAGTTGGTTGTACATATCTATAGGGTAAAGAGTTGAATGTCAGTACCTGTGTGTAATATGTGATGCTCAAATCAGGATAATTAATGTACTAAATATTATACAACATTATCATTTTTCATGGTCCTTTATCTATTCCTCCGCTATCATCTCTCCCCATCCCCCTTTCCCATCTCTGGTAACCTCAGTTCAATTTTCTCCTTTTTTTAAATCATATAAACTTTTTATTAAAGTGTCATATACAAAAGAAAAGTGTAGAAATCATGAATGAACCATTGTTAAATTTTCACAAACAGAGCCCAGATAGAGGAGAACATCATCAGTATCTCAGAGCATCCCTTGTACCCTTGTACCCTAATCCCACACTCTTTTATTTATTTATTTTGTTGTTGTTGTAGCATAGTTGATTATACATTTCTGTGCGGTACAGAGTTGAATATCATCAACTGTGTGCTCTATGTGATGCTCAAATCAGAATAATTAGTATATTCAACATTATGCAATGTAATTGGTATTTGCGGCCCTTTACCAATTCCTGACTTACCCCTGCTCCCCCTCCCTCTTTCTCACCTCTGGTAACCTCAGTTCTGTTCTCTCCTTTTGAAAGTTCACCTAATTATTGTGATTGTTGTATCTTTCTTTCTTTCTTTTTATTTATTTATTTATTAGTTCCCACTTATGAGTGAAGACATGCAGCATTTTTCTCTCTGTACCTGGCTTATACCACTTAATATAATTTTCTCTAAGTTCATCCATGTTACTATGAATGGCAATATTTCATTCTTTATTATGGCAGTGTAGTAGTCCATTCTGTATATATACCACATTTTCCTTATCCAGTCATCTGACAATGTACATTTATGTTGGTTCCAACTCTTGACTATTGTACATAGGGTTGTGATAAACATGGGGTGCAGTTATCCCCAATATTTCTTTCTTGTGTATTCATGGTAGTGATCATTGTTTTTAGGGTTCCAGATGCAGTCCTCCCTTGAGGATTTCTTGTAGGGCTGATTGTGTGGTGCTGAACTCATGCAGTTTTTGTTTGTCTAGGAAATACACTATTTCTTTCATTTCTGAAAGATATCCTATTGGGTATAGTATTCTTGGCTGGCTTTTTTTTTTCTTTTAGTATTTTGAATATATCATCCCATTCTCTTCTGGTCTGCAGAGTTTCTTTTGAGAAGTCTGCTGTTAGGCTGATGGGGACTTCCTTACAGGTGAGTTGACTCTTTTCTCTCACTGTTTTCAAGATCCTCTGTCTTTGAGCTTTGCCAGTTTGACTCTAACATTTCTCAGAGAGGAACTTTTTGGATTGAATCTGTTTGCAGATGTTTAAACCTCCTAGATATGAAGGTCTGTGTCTGTCCATATACTTGGGAAGTTTTCTACTATTATTTCATTGAGTAGGTTTTCAGTGCCTTTTCCTTTCTCCACTCCTCTGAAATACCCATGATTCAGTCGTTCATGTGCTTCAGGTTGTCTGCTAGCTCTCTCAGATTTTCTTCATTTCTTAAAAAAATTATTTTTTCTTTTTCTTGTCTACATGAATGATTTTGAAAAGACCATCTTCAAGATCAGAAATTCTTTCTTCTGTTTGTTCTAACGTACTGCTTAAGCTCTTGGTTGTGTTTTATATTTTGTTGAATGAAACTTCTGTTCCAGGTGTTCTGCCACATTCTTTTTTAAGGCATTAATCTCTTTGTACATATCCTCCTTCAGAGCCTGAATAGTTTTTGTCATTTCTTTGTGTTTTCTGAGTCTTCTTATATCTCATTGAGTTTCCTTAACATTGTTGCTTGAATTTCCTTTGCAGTCATTTCAAGAGCTTCATGCTCTATGGAGTCTAGTATGTGAGAATTATTATATTCTTTTGATGGTGTCATATTTTCTTTTGTTTTCAATATTTCTAGTATCTCTACATTTCTGTCTGGTAATCTGGTACAGCAGTTGCTTCTTCTAATACTGTGGAATGGGCTTTGAGGAGAGAGGAAGACTTCCTCATGAAGATGTATTTTATATTGACCATTGAGTGGGGTGTTTTAATATTGGTTCCAACTAGACACAGAAGTGTAGTCTCCATGTAGGTACTTCAGCCAAATTTACTGTTAGAATTGCATGTGAGTGCCTTCCTGGTGTAGGCATTGGGGCATTAGTGATTCCTTGTTGAGATTGGTGACAGTATGTTGATTCATCTAGGACATGGGCAAGCATTTAAGTTTGGGAGAAGTGCCTGGGTGACCTTTTGATCTTTGGCTGGGTAGGTGACCCTTGTCATGCCTGTTTGCACCCTGGGTAGCTCCCCATGACCCTGTTGGGTGCACTGGGGAGTACTGGTGCTCCTCAGTTTGAATGGGTGACCCAGAGTGGGTTTTCTCTTTCCTCTCTCTTACAGGCAGGGGCTCCTCCTGAGATCTTGCTTCCCCCAGTTGGGGAATGGTTCGTGGGGATTGGGGATTTTCTTCCTTACTATATTTGGGTATCCCTGGTTTCTATATTCCCAGTGAGTAACACATGTGTCTCTCCCCAGATCAAGGCAGTCCCATGGCTGTGCATGTACATCCCACTACCAGGTGTGTTACCACATATGACAGTGTAGTTCCTCGTGTGAGTTGGGCCACTGGATCACAGGTCTGTGCTCACTCACCTCTTTCCCTGGGTTCCACTGGCAACTCTCCTTCTCTCTAGGCTAATGAGTGGCCAGTGAGCCACCTATAAGACAGCAGTGGCTGCTGGTGTGGCAGCGGGGTACCCTGGCTGGCAGTTGCTGTGGCACTAGCTCTTGTGGACTTCTTGCATAGCACCAGTAACTGTGGCAGTAATGAGGGGCACTGCTGCTGGAGAGGACACTGAGCCCACTGCTGCTATCAGTTAGGAGTGCAGGATAATTTCCTGGGGCCAGTGAGGTGGCCAGGAACACTGGCACCATCGGTCAGGGTGGGTGGGTCCACTTCCCCATTTTGCATTATTCACATTTATCCTGGTTGAATTTTGCTAAGGGTTTTGAAACTTTAGGTTGATCCCTTTAATAGATTTAGAAAATTCTTATTATTTCCATTCTGTCCTAGTCTCAATTCTCTTTCTGGGACTCTAACTCAAATCATTTTAACTATATCCATCATATCTTAAGCTCTTTTCTTTTATTGTTGTTGTTTTTGTTGTTATTATCTCTGTGCTCCACTTTTGGTATTTTATCATTGATCTTCTATTGCCCTCCAAATAATAATGCTTTCTGCTGTGTTCGCTTGGCCGTTAAACATACTTTATGAGTTCTTAATTTCACATATTGTATTTTGCATTTCTAGAAATTCCATTTGACTCTTTTACATAGATTCTATGTTGAAATATCCATCATCTGTTCATCCAGCATGTCCATATTTTCCTGTATTTCCCCCACTGTGTAAATCTTATCTACTCTGAGGCTGCTTGCATTGTTGGGCTTATTTTCTGATTATCAGTCACTTATGCATGATTTTTTGGCATATGTAATTTTAAATTTTATGCTAAACATTGTGTATTATACGTTGTACAAACTCTGGATTATAATTTTATCTTCTAAGAATATTGGATTCTGTTCCATAAGACTGTTAAATTAACAGAGGCTCACCCATTCTCTATTAATGCTTGTACTTAAGCCATTTTAGCACAGGTCTATTTTAATTTGTCCCCATATTAAAGGAGAACTGTTGCTGTTAAGACATGCTTTTACTTTTGCAGAATAGTCCTGATGTCTCAACTGAAGTATAATATATGCACCCAGGTCTCCACAGTGGCTAGGAAGGAACTCCAACTTCTCCCCAGTACTGAGACCTCTGGAAACTCAGGTCTTAGCTTCTCTGTATCTGTTTTCTGCTTGACCTCCTAGAATCATGTCCAACACATGATCAGCTTAGAGATTGTCACAGGACATCAGAAACATTTAATGCAAACGTTTTGAGCACTCCTAGGCACTGTCCTCCTCTGATACTTTGCCATCCCAGCCACTTTCACAGCCTCAGATCCTGACCTCTGCTGTCCACCCCCACTCACTTAGACCAGTGCTCTGTGTCTGGCTCTACTTCTGTGGGCAACAATTTGAAAATTTTCCTGAGTGAGAAATCCAGGGTTAATGTGGGTCTCACTGCACATGCTCTCCTTCTCTTAAAGATCAGAGCCTGGTCCATGCATTCAAACGTGTTTTTATGATTTTTAAAAAATACATGTTGCCTTGCTCATAATTGCTTATGGCAGTTGGATAAGTCTGATAGCAGCTACTTTGTCTTGTTCAGAAATATTAAGTCCTTGGGCGTGACACTGAGGGTTGCAATCCGTTGCCGGACACGAAAAAAGACAAAAAGGAAAAAAAAAAAAAAGAAATATTAAGTCCTTGACATCTACTTCTGCCACTCCCTCATAACTCAAAAAATTTTATTAAATCTCATTCTAACTTTAGACCTTCTCTCCATCTTTCTGCTAGTACTCTGGTCTAGATTACCATTATCTCCTCCCTGAATTCCTACAGTGGCTTTTAATTCATATCTTCACTTCCAGTACATACCTTACATTAAGTTGTTGTCTCCTAGAAATGCAATTTATTTTATGTCACTGTCCAGGTGAAAACTTTTCAACAGCTTCTCATTAAACTTGAATAAATCTTTGAACTCCTTACATTGACCTATAAAATGGAGGATGACGTAAGCCTTCTAAATGGTTTTCTGTGCACTTAGCTGTTCCTTTTCTATGCTTTAGCAGCACTGATTTTATTTATTTATTTTTTTAATTTCCTGAACCTGCAAAGCTTTGCCCATAGCTATACTTTAGCACATTCTGTTTTTTATGGTCATGACATTGTGTTCATCAGTCTTTCCCTGGCTTCTTTTTCTTGCTTTAGGTGACAATTTAGATGTCAAATCCTCGATGAGGCCCTGATGACATAGAACTATACCCTTAATCTTGTAGCACCCTGGTCTTCTAATTTATGTCACACACAAAAGTATATGCTCTTATTTTTTTTTTTCCTTTTTGTATTTTTTTACTGACCGGTAACGGGATCACAACCCTCGGTGTCGCGCCCATACCGGGGGCCGGCAACGGGATTGCAACCCTCGGTGTTGCGCCCACCCCACACTCAGCCAGTGAGCGGGAACCGGTCTCCACATGGGATCCGAACCCTTGGCGGGAGCGCCGCTGCGCTCCCAAGTGGCGCACTCTCCAGTGCGCCACTGGGCCGGCCCATATGCTCTTATTTAAAATTCTTACTTTCTACCAAATGTAAGAATCAGGAGAACAGGGGTCATATGTTTGTTTGTTTGTTCTTTGTTTTATTTACCACTCTATGCCCAGTACTTCTACTTGATATGTGGTTTATAAGAAGTATTATATACTTATTGGTATATAAAAATGTTAAACAATTATTCATTGAGTTAATGAAGACTATATGATATTATATTTAACTTCAGAAAGAAAGTGTTTTAAAAATCAACATTTTGAGGCTTAACAAAGAATCAACAGTTTCAATTAATTTTGGAGATTTGGAACTGGAGGAAACCATAATCATCATTTTGATGTAATAGTCCCTCTGATAACATCACATGTACTTAAATCACCCCAGCGTTAGGAAACTTACTACTTCACAAGAGAGTATATTTAATTTCAGTCAATTCCTATTATTTTTAAAAAGTTTTTTTTCATTTCAATATACTTTAAGCTTTATATTTAATTTTTTTACTTATACTGTTATAGCAATAGTTCTCTAAATTATCTAAAAGAATTCTATCAACGATGGTACATGCATTTTATTTCATTTGATTTCTTTTGAAAGCTAAACACTCAAAGATACAATAAAAAAATTAAAATTATCATTACATTTTAATGAATAACAGCATTTAAAGAACAAACAGCATTAAATTTCAGGAAGTTTTACCATAATTGGGATTCTTTAAGCTATATATTGGATCTATTTCTTTATCCCTGTCACTTTTAATGACCCATATTTGCATGTACTGTGAATAAAATATTTTGAATTTTAGCCAAAATAAAAAAATAATATAAAATGAATTTTAAAGGACCAAATTTATGGAATTTTTTTTCTATTTTAGCTAACATTAAGAAAGGTATGCCAAAAAATTTGTCTTTATAGTTTTCACATTTACCCAGTAGTTATCTTATTATCATAAAATAAAAATGTTTGTGTTTGTGTGCCTTAAAATAAATAGACTAACATATTTTGAATAAGACTCATATGTAATGTACAAAATTCACTTTAGTGTGGGTATAATCATATACATGATTTTGAAACATAACTATACTCTTTATCTCATAGAATTGACATGATGATCAAATGAGAAAATACATTTGAAAGCATTCAAATTTTTAAAAGAAATTTTCTTTTAATACTTCCCATTGTAATAATAAATACTTTTTAAAAATATTGAGATAAAACATAACTCACAAACACAGTTGCTTGCTTCTATATGCATTAAGCAATTTGCAAAATTAAATTATTTTGTTATTGTGATTCTTTGCTTTCTGTTTGTGAATCATTTTTATTACCACTATTTTTTAGGATGTAGAGGTTTGCTTACAGAGTGACCCACTTTCTCCTAGCTATTCTTTGGGACTATAGTACATACTAGAACTTTTGAAAGACTTTATATTTATCAAATAGTTCTTTGAAAATATTTTGATGAATTAAATGTAATAAGTTACATTTCTCAAATTGCTGCCTTTGGACCATTATTAATCTAGGAAAATGAAAGTGTTTGGTGGCCTAGTAACATATTCAATCCTTTTCATTCTGGTTGAATAAAAATATAAAGTAATTGTGATAAAATAATGTTTTAGACATTATGCTAGATCTAATAGGACAATCATGGTTACCTTCATGTATGAAATGATTGCTGACGTAAGAATATGGAAGTAATCCTTATCAAAATGATCCTATAAGATTATTCATTGATCTTCCTTCCTCTACTCTAAACATAGCAGCTAGAGATAAAAACTCTTGTTAAAAAGTCATTAAGAAACATAGGCATGGTAAGTGGTACAAATAAAACTCTCTGTTGACCAGAAAACACAGAAACACAAAAAATCAGAAGAGCTGAAGCCAGGGGACTGCACATCTCTGGATTCAAATATGGGCAATGGGGACTGAGAGTATAACTCTTCCAGAATGATAAGAACCAAAGTCACCCTTTATAAAGTAGAATGAAGGGAGGGAGAAAAAATTATTAATTACAATCATAAGATTCTCAAAATTTCTCATCAAGTCAAAAGCATGCTATTGAAAATTGATCAAGAAAATTGAGGAAATATGAAAATAGATAACATTAAAACTTTTAATTACATAACTGACATTATAGATGACATTTATAAGACATAAATGAAGATTATAAAAATTTTAATTCATTGAAATTGAAAATTTAGATGAGATTGCAGTTTTCTAGAGAATACTTTCAAGTACTCCGTAAAAAAGTAAAAATTAATTTGATATAGAAATTATTATTAAACACTTCTCTCATGAATCCAATTCCTTATTCCTCCTTGAAACAAATAAACCAACTTTTATAGCTTCATTCTGTCAGTTAATTTTGCCAAAACTTTAAAGAACAAATTAAAAAAAATTTTTGTAGAAGCTCAAATGATCACTCTCCTAAAACACTTTATGAGACAGTAAATTATTGAAACTTAAACTTAGTGATAACTAAATAAAAAAATACAGAATTAGAAATAAATCTGATTATGGGTGCAAAATTCCTAAGTGATAATCTTGGCAAATGGGATTCAAAAGTGTTATAAAATATTCATCATGACCATATGGTGTTTATTCTAATAATTCAAGGAAGGTGCTCTTGCAGAAATGTAATAATTTATTTTGGCACTCCAATTAACTGAGAAAAATGGTATGATTATTACATAAAAATAATGAAACCATTTAAAAATATTGACAAGTATGACACAAACAGGAGCATAAAAGGACTTCCTTAACCAAGTAGGAAACTCTACTTGAAATTTATAGCCATTATTCTTCACAGTGAAGCACTGAACCTCTCCGTGAATTCTGAAACAAATGAAACCCAAACAGGAGCATAAAAGGACTTCCTTAACCAAGTAGGAAACTCTACTTGAAATTTATAGCCGTTATTCTTCACAGTGAAGCACTGAACCTCTCCCTGAATTCTGAAACAAATGAAACTGACAATGATTTCCACTATCTTTCCTAATTAATATTGTACTGTAGTAAAGCAAAATTATGTATACCATAGTATACCACATGCTTTACAATAGTAAAGCAAAAATAACTAAGCAAGAAAAAAGTATGTAAGTATTGGGGGAAAAAGATAATTTTACTATTATACACTGATGAAATACATACCCAAACAATCTATAGACCAGTTATATGAAAAGAAAATAACTATGTTTTCCTAGTGAAACTTCAACAGACAGTTAATCTAAAAATATTAAAGGGTAAGCAACTTAAAGCTTTTTCAGTAAGATCACCTCTGATCTTCAACATCATAATGAAAGCCTTAACTAATGCAATAAAATAATAAAAGTAAATAAAAGGTAGATTGAAAAAGAGATAAACTGTCTTTGAAAATAAGATGATCATCTATGTAGAAAATTCAATAGAATTGACAAAAAAAATAAAAGTAAAACCTCTTGGGAGTAATAAGCAACCACAGCACAGCTGCAAAATACAAGGTTAATGCAAAAAAATCCATCACGTTCCTATGTACCAGAAACAAATGAAATTTGAAATTAAAACACAATACCATTTACATTAGTACTCAAAAAAAATGAAATACTTAGGTATAAATCAAACAAAACATGTATAAGATCTATATGAGAAAACTATAAAACTCTGATGAAAGAAATCCAAGAAGAACTAAATCAACAAAGAGATATTCCATATTCATGGATAGAAAGACTCAATATTGTCAAGATGCCAGTTCTTCCCAATATGATTTATAGATTGAATGCAATCTCATTGAAAATTCCAGCAACTTATTTTGTGGATATTGACGAACTGATTTTAAAGTTTTTACAGGGAGGCAAAAGGTCCAAAATAGCCAATACATTATTGAAAGAGAAGAACAGAGTTGGATGACTGAAACTGTCTGATATCAAAACATACTATAAAATACAGTAGTCAAGACAATGTGGTATTGTTGAAAAAATAGACAAATACCTCAATGGAACAGAATAGAGAACCCAGAAAGAGATCCACATAAATACAGTAAATTGATCTTTGACAAAGGAGCAAAGACAATTCAGTGAAGAACAGATAGTCTTCTCAATAAATGGTGCTGGAACAATTGGGCGGCCATGTGTAAAAACAAAAAAAATTAATCTAGACAAAGACCTTATACCCTTCACAAAAATTAACTCAAAATGAATCACAGCTGTTAAACACAGAACTATAAAACTCCGGGAAGATAGCATAGGACAAAATGTAAATGAACTTAGGTTTATCAATAACTTTCTAAATAAACCAACAAAAGCACAATCTATGAAATAAATAATTGATAAGTTGGACTTCATTAATCTTCATAATGTTTGTTCTGTGAAAGACAATGTCAAGAGAATAAGACAAGCCACAGACTTGAAGAAAATATTTGCATAATATCTGCAGAAGATACATTGGGAAAGGACTTCATAATGTTTGTTCTGTGAAAGACAATGTCAAGAGAATAAGACAAGCCACAGACTTGAAGACAATATTTGCATAATATCTGCAGAAGATACATTGGGAAAGGACAGTTTGCCAAAATATACAAAGACCTCTCAAAACTCAGCAGTAAGGACACAACCCAATGGTCCAGCAATCTAAGCAGACACCTCACTAAAGAAGATATACAGACAGCAAATGAGCGTATGACAAGATACTCCACATCATATGTCATTAGGGAAATTCAAAATAAAACTACAATGAGATAACACCACATACCTATTAGAATGGTCAAAATCCAGAAGACTGACAACATCAAATGGTGGCAGTGATCTGGAGAAAAAGAAAGTCTAGTTAATTGCTGGTGGGAAGATAAAATGGCACAGTCACTTTGGAATACAATTTGTCAGTTTCTTACAAAACTAAACATGCTTATACCATATGATCCAGCAATCATGGTCCTTGGTATTTACACAAAGGAGTTGAAACTTATGTCCATACAAAAATCGGCACACAATGTTTATAGCAGCTTTATTTATAATTGCCAAAACTTGGAAGCAACGAAGATGTCCTTCAGTAGATGAATGAATGAATAAACAGTGGTACATCCAGACAATAGAATATTATTCAGCACTAAAAACAAATTAGCTACCAAGCAATGAAAAAACATGAAGAAAACTTAAATGTATCACTAAGTGAAAGAAGCTAATCTGAAAAGCCTACTACTTTATGATTCCAATGATGTGACATTCTGGAAAAGAAAAACCTAAGGAGATAGTAGAAATATCAGTGATTGTCAGGGGTGAGGGAAGTAGGAGGGATCAATAGGTGGAGCGAAGGGATTTTAAAGGCATTGGAACTTCCCTGTATGACATTATAATGGTGGCATGCCATTGTACATTTGTACAAACCCGTAGAATTTAAAACACCAAAAGTGAAACCTAATGTAAACTATGGACTCTGGGTGAAAATGATACATTGGTGTAGGTTCATCAATTGTGACAAATGGACCATTTGATGGGGGATGTTGACAATTTGGGAGGCTATGCATGTGTGGGAACTGGGTTTATAGAAGAAATTTCTATATATTTATCTCCATTTTGCTGTGAACCTAAAACTTAAAACTGCTGTAAAAAAAATAGTCTGTTAAAAAAAGAAAAAAACTCTCAATGATAATTTTAAATCTATAAAATTTTATGAACTCTTTAAAAAAATTTTAAAGATGCCCTTGAATAATTCAAACGTGTATAAAAAATTCCCTTTGAGAAGATTACAAGATTTTTTGTAGGTTTTGGATGGAGCTGTAAATAAAGGAGGAGCTGTATCCCATTCACAGATGACACATTTTAATAAGAATGTCATTTCCGTCCAGACTGATCTTGAAGTATATGCATGTTCAGTCAGAATACCAACAGAGATCTGCATGGAATTTGTCAAATTGTACTGAAATTCACATCAAAGAGAGCAAAGAGTTGATTTCAAGAAAAGCTATGCCTTTCCAGAAAGAAATTTTAAAAAGGAAGGTTACTTCCATCATCATCAGATATTGACAGGCATTTAAGCCTATTATAATTAAAATAATGTCTATTGGTAAATCTATGACAATTAAAAGAATGTCTACTAATAAATTCATAATAATTAAGATAATGTCTATTGGTTCCATGGACAGTATGCCGTGTTCACTGATATTGTGGAAAATTTTATAGCAAATAACATGTGTTCAACTTTATTCATAAGGAAATGTCCTTTGAATTGTGTTTTTTATTAATGTCAAATACATCACTAGAATACCCCTAATACTTTTCTAGAAACATTTCCTCTAGACATTTTAGAATTCGCACATTTAAAAACAAGGTCAGGGAATGAGCTGTATGTTTTCTGGCAGTTTGTATTACTTTTAAAATGAATTAACAGCAGTATACATAACCAAGTAATAATGGTCTTTTTATTTTAGTTTTTTGAGATTGCAGTGATTTCACTGTATGTATTTGTAAAATATGGCGGTGTTAGAGGGGTCTGTGTGTGTGTGTGTGTGTGTGTGTGTGTGTGTGTGTGTGTGTTATAATACTGTAAGCTTCCTAATGTGGAATATGCTGTCTGTCTTGCTCATGGCTTTATAACCAACACCTTGAGCAATGACTGGAACATGCCATACGTATAAGAAATATTTCCTTGAATGAAAAACATTAGTTTCCCATTAAAGAAGTAAGGCAGTTTCCCTCTTTAACTTTATTTCATTTCTTTAAAAACACTTTATCATGCTGGGCCGGCCCGGTGGCGCACTGGAGAGTGCGCCGCTTGGGAGCGCGGCGGCGCTCCCGTCGAGGGTTCGGATCCCATGTGGAGACCGGTTCCCACTCACTGGCTGAGCGCGGTGCAGGTGCAACACCGAGGGTTGCGATCCTGTTTCCGGTCAGTTAAAAAAAAAAAAAAGACAAAAAAACAAAACAAAACAAAAAACACTTTATCATGCTGCGCCGGCCCGGTGGCGCACTGGAGAGTGCGCCGCTTGGGAGCGCGGCGGCGCTCCCGTCGAGGGTTCGGATCCCATGTGGAGACCGGTTCCCACTCACTGGCTGAGCGCGGTGCAGGTGCAACACCGAGGGTTGCGATCCTGTTACCGGTCAGTTAAAAAAAAAAAAAAAGACAAAAAAACAAAACAAAACAAAAAACACTTTATCATGCAGCTGGAAATTTTGTGTGGAAAATGTGAAACATAAGTCATTCAGTGTATTTCAAATATTAAAAAAAATAATTTGGGAGAGAAATTGAGCAAGTGAAAAATTTTAGAGAGTAAAAACAAAGAAATTTTATCCTAAGTGGCAACTTGCCAATTTTCCTATAGTTGTAAGTCAATAATTCTTTGAAAAATACACTCTTCAGACTGAAAATATAATATGTACCAGATCTGCAGAAGTAGATGCATAATCTTTATTATTTTGTTTCTAAGTCAATAATCAGAATACTGATGTTAGTAAAGCCTTAATTTAAGTTGGAAAGGCAAGATGAATATAATAATAGGAAAGCCTTGAGATGTTAAAGGGTGGAATTCCGAGACAGCTGACATTTTAATCTTTCTTGATGTGTATGTGTCTGCATTATTTATTGGAAAATTAACTTGTGATCACCACTCATATGTTTATTTTCACTTCATGTTATGAATTATATTGTTTCTCAATAGACTTTCTTAGTCTTTCTTATTTTGATTTAGAGAAGACAAATTTCAAAGTGAATGAGCAAATTAGCTTTCTTCTATGAAGCCTATGCATTTTTAAATATTTTCTTATTACCACGAATGAGAAGATTATAAAATAGAAAAACATTCTATGATTGTTTAGTTCATGTAACAGGAGAAAAAGAAATTAGAACCAAATTGAGTATACGTTATGAATGAATAATTGCATTGTATATTAAATTTTATTTAATTGCTGTTTTATATTATAACCAAATAAATCACAATTACAGTTATAACGGAGCTACACTTTTAATAGCATTCATTACACAGCTTCCTGGAACATTTTTAAATGTTCTAGTTTTAGACATATGGAAATGCAAATACGTTTTTAGTCTATACTTGCATTCTTTTAACACATAAAAGTATAATTTGATAAAAGAATTGAGGTATAGGAAGAAGATAAAAGATATCTTTACACACACAAACACACAATATATCCAATTCCATATACATTTATATAGAAGGATTAATAAAATTTATAATTCAAGTAAGTCTTATATGGTTTTCTATTTGCTTGTGGCCTCGAAATACTTCCCTATGTTATCCCCATTATTTTTCATAATATTTAGCACATTGCTAGCTTTTCACATACAATTATGCTTCAGAATATAAAAGCAGAGCATTTGATTTATTCAAAAGAATATCTCCCCATTGGTGTACCCACAGTGATTTCAGAAAATAAGAGAAATGGCACTGATTTCAAGGGTGAGTGTCTAGCTCTTCACTATAACCAGATTAAACTAACTAAAAATTATGCAGGGTAATGGAATATTTAGAGTCTATATTGGTTTTATATTCTAACATAAAATAAAGACACCATTTACACCCAAATCTATTCTATTATTCTTTTATGAATCTAGAATATGAATTACTAATTTGTAATCTAATAATATATTGTATAATGTCTGTGAACATCTCTTCATTACATTTTGTTGTCTTTTTAAAATTAAACTGTAATTCTATAAATTATATCATTTTCCCTGTAAATTCAACACTTTTTCTACACTTTTATGTGTACATTTCCATGTATTCTTACCTTATTTAAATATTATATATTTTTCTGCTAATATATACCTATGTTCAATGACTTCAATTATTTAGATATTTCTTTTAAAATACACTTTAATAGGAAAAAATGAACATTATGGCAGTGAATTAAAATATTTGTCTTGATTTTTATATTTTAAATTATCTCCATTGTTGGTATATTTTCATTATTTAATATGAAACTTTGGCATTCATATAATGCAAATTCATAATACTAACTTTTATATCATCAATAGGCAAAAGGAGTTGGTGCTTAAGAAAGCTTTGACTAGAACATTTATAGAGCTCTTTATTTAAAGACTTACAATATTATCTTAGTGTTATTATTACCACACCTGTCAAGAAAACGATAGAACTTTGGCTGTGAAAACTCGCTTACATAGTAGGATGTGAAGACAAAAATATTGATTCAATCACAGTTGATTTTCTAGTAGTACAGTTGATGATCATGTTTACTTATGGTTATTAAATTTTGAAAATTAATCATTTTTATGACATATGCATTTGACAAAACTGAAATAGCAAAAATTAATGGTGATAGCATTAAACTTTTTAGAATGTCTTTAACTTTTAGAAATGCCCATTTTGAAAAATGCTGATACTAAGAAAAAAGAAAGTTGTCTAAGTTATTTAGGTAAATTTGCATGTGTATAAGCAGGAAGTTGACAAAATTTGCTAGGTGAAACATACTATTCAACCTCTCTTGCTTTTAATATAGTATATTTCTTCTCCCTCATTTTCTTTCTCTGCTTGGGTCTTTGCTACAATATTTCTACTGCTTTTCATTTTAAATTTTTTCAGTACTGTGGATAATTTATGCATTTGTGGTCTCACTCAGAACGATCATTTAAGTAAGACTGCAGAAAGCCACCAGAGCTTGAGGCAAGGCTGGCTTTTGTAGTACACTGCCTAATTTCCTCTTAGGCATTGCTTCAGGGCCAACTGGATTTGTGGTTCTCTATTTACATAATTCTGATTTAATTTTTCTTGTGGGAAATTATGCAAGTTCAGGAGCTCTACACCTTTTTCTGAAATAATTATTTTCAAATCTCCCGAAGGTCGTTACATAATTCAAGGGAAGTAAAACGTTCATTGCAAGACTAGTAAAATGTCCACCACTGATTTTTTTAAGCAATGTTTTATTTTTTTCTTAATGCACTACTTCTTCTGTGAAAGGAAATGGTATTTATGTTTAGAATCACTGAAGCAAGAAATCGTTCCCAGTACTTATATACTAAGCTAGAAAAGAACTAGAAATTCATGTTTTATCCATTTTCTTCAATATATTATTGCAGTTAGACTTCTGATAACATTTTAATTATGAGTGAGAATCTGCTCAATGTATTTTAATTTCTTCAGTAGACAAGCTCCCATCTGCAAGGAAATTACATGGTATTATGGCTGAGCATGCAGAAATTATTTTTCAGGTGGGGAGGAGGAAGGGCTGGAGATGGGGAGAGGGAGAACTCCAAAAAAAAATAATGCAAATTTTCTGGATCAAAACAAAGAAAGAAATAGCTTGTGGATGCCCCATTAGAACACAGTGTCCTATCATTGATTTTTATAAACTTATTACATGGTATTATGGCTGAGCATGCAGAAATTATTTTTCAGGTGGGGAGGAGGAAGGGCTAGAGATGGGGAGAGGGAGAACTCCAAAAAAA
This sequence comes from Galeopterus variegatus, assembly GCF_000696425.1. Taxonomy (NCBI): domain Eukaryota; kingdom Metazoa; phylum Chordata; class Mammalia; order Dermoptera; family Cynocephalidae; genus Galeopterus; species Galeopterus variegatus. Next base: position 17,329 of record NW_007735290.1, on the reverse strand, counting down.
AAATAATGCAAATTTTCTGGATCAAAACAAAGAAAGAAATAGCTTGTGGATGTCCCATTAGAACACAGTGTCCTATCATTGATTTTTATAAACTAACTTACTCAGCCTGCCAGAATCAGTCATATTACTGCTCGGAACTTTGCTAGTTTAATTTTCTTTTTCAAAAATATATAGCTTTAACATCAGATATACTTAAACACTTTAATATTTTAGGTTTCAAAAGATACTATGTACTTAGCATGTAAAAAAACAAATCCTGGTGACAATCTGGATAGATTTTTCTTCAATCTAAAGTGAAGATAGTAAAAATTAAAAACAAAAACAAAGACAAAACAGGTGGAAATCCATAAAATATTAGCATCATTAAGATATATCATGTTTTCTTTTGTTTTTGTTTTGTTGTTGTTGTTCATTTCTATCCCAGAAAAACACAACCAACAAAAAGCCAGCTAGCACAAATTATATCCTAACCCATTTTCTTTCATTTTTCCTCTCTGGAAATACTTTCAGTTCCACTTCTGTATCCTTCCTAAATCCCTGCTTTCTGTTTTCTGCTCTGCTCAGCTTGCAGCACCAGCACAAAACAGTGGTATAAAAAAGGCTGCATAGTGTCACTGAAGGGTTAGGTGAAATCTAACTGATATGTCATTTGATGTCTAAATTAGAGATGCCAAAAGTATTGCTGAGCAAACTCTTGCCATTCTCATTGGCTCTGCCTGTATGCTTTTCTCCTAGGAATGCAGATCCATCTTAACTCACTTCAACTCTGTCTGAGGGACCCTGTTCTAACTTCTGACCAGTAGCTTTACTCCTGTCTTTGCAATGCATTTGAAAATTCGAGGAGTCAGTTTGTGTGTACAATAAGATTGTGTTTTGACACATGATTGTAGGGAGAGCTAAAATCCAAAGTTGGACATATTTACCTACAAAATATATTATTATAAATCAATATATTCAGCAATGTCCTTAAGGTTATTTTTGCAAGATTCTCTGAGAATATTTTCTAGATGGGAATAATAGTTGTTTTTGTAAGCACATATATGCTAAATCTAAAGCAAGATTCTATTTTACCTTGACTTATGAAATCAATAAAGAATAAGTGTTATTTCTGTCTGCTTAATTACTAATATTTTTGGCTTCTTATATTTATTGGTGATTGTTTTTTTCTTTCTCTTGTTTAGATGATGCCTCCAGCGTTAAGACTGTGATCCTGAAAAGTTTAAAATTGGAAAAGAAAATCTTAAATACTATGCGTTTTCTGATTATTACCCTGGCTCTGTTACTCTCTGTCCTACAGAATTGTTAGCCTCCTGGATTGGCTATTTGTCGATCATTAATGTCAAATAATATTGCTCTTTTATGCAAAGATTTTCCTCTTTTCAGACAACCTAAGCAGTTAGGTAAAGTTATAATCAATTATAGATTGAAGGTTTCTCTGTATGTTTAATGATTTATAGTGGATCTCAATAATTAACTTTATTGTTATATTATCTCATTTTTTATTCTACGTTACATAGGGCACCACAGTTCTATAATATTTAAATTATTTTAATAACTTTATTCTGTTTGGAAAAGCAGATGTCCTATACTTTTTCATACAGCATATTATGTTTATATAATATTTAAATAATTATGAACCTGCTTATATTTTGTTGGGTTCTATATATGTACAAGTATATTGTTTAACCAATGGGTAATCATGGTTCCATTCTTCTACTTTCCCACTGGGTTACACGATGCTGAGTAGATGGACCCAGAGGTGTTTCTGGAAGTTGTATCCAGCTCTACATTGCCAAATATAAACATAAAGCTTCCTGTGTTCTTATAATATTCTAAGAGATAGACCCACACAAATCTTATTTATATGGCGGGGCTGGAGGGGAGAATTTCATGCTGAGAATTAGCCTGGTGACCAATTTAGTCTTTTGCATGATTTCATACTTGCCATATGCAACAAGGTGACCTTAACATATAACAACACCACTTTGCAAAGGACTTTTAAAAATAACTGCACTTATTTAATTCCTACCATGTGCTGTCCATTGCACTCAGTGGACTTCATGGGGGTGGTAGTAGTATTGCTATAAAGTAGACAAGCAAATAGAGGCTCGTAGATGTTCTGGAAATGTTCAGTTTCATATGGGTAGAACCTTGTGGGTCTGAAATTCAGGTTCTGTCTACTAGAGTCCGGAAGCCATTTTCTATTTACTTTGTTACCCTTAAACTCTGGGCCTTGGTAGAAAGACTTTGCTATATTTGAAGGAGAATTGTGGGAAGTCTGATGCTCAATTTTATGCTCAGAACAAGTACCTCTGTGACATTGTAATCACTGAATTAAGGAAACCCACTTATAATTCAGGACATTGTGCAAGTATTGCAAATAAACTGTCATAGATCTGACCCTCACGTTAAAGAATTAGACTCAGGTTCTCACCTATGATTTTGCTTTTTATCTTGCTTTTAAACTTACAAAATTTACATTCAACATTTAAACATACAAAATTCATAAAGAATTTCAAAGCTAAGATTGCAGAATTATTTTCTGGCTTGAAATTGTACGTATTACTGTATACACCACATAGAATTCATGTTTATGATTAGTAATTTTAATAAATAGCATTCTTATCCTTTGAATTGTTATTGTGTTTTGTATTAATTTATATTACATTTAATTTTTTTGAAATTTCACATTTCATATCATTTTTATATATGATCTGTTTGGAGGGTAGAGTTTTAGCAAAGGAAGTTACATTAAATAGATTTTTGATAAAAAATTAGCAAAAAATATTAAACCACAGCCAGTTTACATTCAGCTTAAATGCTTTCTTACAGAGGAATTTTAATTGGAAATCAATGTATTTTTTCCCGACATAGAAGTATTAAATTTCTACTTATAAAATTTATGAATAACTTTGATATTTAAAATGTTATTTGAGATTTTTAAAGAACATAACTTCGTGATTAGCTTGCTTATTAAAAATTTGACTAGCTGACATTTTTTCTTCAGTAGTGTAGTAATAAATTATAACATCCTTCTTTTGCAGATAGAAATCCTCTCTTCCCTGTGGCAAAGAGTGATCTGCTCTAAGGAAGATATACAAATGGCCAACAGTCATATGAAAAAAATGCTCAACATCACTCAGCATCCAGGAAATGCAAATCAAAACCACACTGAGATACCATCTCACCCCAGTTAGGATGGCTAAAATCGAAAAGACTCTGAACGATAAATGCTGGCGAGGTTGCAGAGAAAAAGGAACTCTCATACATTGTTGGTGGGACTGCAAAATGGTTCACGATAATTTTTAATCCAAAGAGTTCATTATGAAATTGCTGTATGCTGGGAATGCAAAAATCAATGAAACATGTTCCTTGCAGAGAAAGTGTTCAAGGAAAAATGACATAATAAAAGTAATATCTGGCTAGTCTTTATTGCGATAAGGAGATGTCATAGTCTGTTTTTACAGACTGGGTAATTTATGAAGAACAGAAATTTATTTCTCATAGTCCTAAAGGCTGGGAAGTCCAAGATGAAGGGTCCAATTGGTAAGGGCCTTGACTCTCTGCTCCCAAGATAGCGCCTTGAAAACCGTATTCTCTGAAGTGGAGGAATGCTGTGTCCTCACAAGGCAGAAGGTGGAAGAGCAAAAGGGAAAATTCCCTTGGTCAAATCCTGTATAAAGTCACCTAATCCCACTCACAATGGAGGATCCCTCACAGCCTAATCACCTCTTAAAGATCCCAGCTCTTAATATTATCACATTGGCAGCCCCTAGGTGATCAAGGTTGGCTAAAGATATTTGAGATAGAGGAAGTACATAAATTTGTTGGAAAGAGTGCGTAGCATCATGGAAGGATCTTAGACTGAAAAGTCAGAGTAAAAACTTTCTTTGATCATCTGGTTATTTAGTTTCCTCATCTACAAAATTGGGTTGATAATAGTTATCCATGACAGTATTCAATAAGTAATAGCCAATATCATAAAATTTATCTTGGATTTTTAGATGCTTTTTCATGTCATGCAAAGTAATAATTATAAAGTAAACATATTCAATGGATTGAAGTATTAGTTGGAAGCTTGGTACCCTGGGTCCCACCAATCAACATATATATTTCCTAGATAACTATATTTAAAGAGAAGCAAATACTTTGAAGTAGGTTTTACCTGGTTTTAAGTCCTGACTCCCCCTCTACATATAAGACTTGAAAAAGTGACTCAAACTTTATTGAACTTCAGATTCCTCACCCTAAAATGGGAAATAAATTGGCCCACTGTCCCTTTTCAGTGAGTATTAGCTGTTACTGTTAATATTTATAGAATGATATTATGCTAATGTTTAATTACAAGCATGCATCAATTCTGTCCCTATGTTGACTATGCAAGCCTGTGCCTGACTCTCGTGTTCATAAAATAAATGAGAACTACTTATCTGAAGACTTCAGAATATGTTGCCTGGAATGACTAATTCAAAATTACTATTAATCATGTCACACTGTATTCTAGACACTTATTTGAAGCATTCAAGGACTTTCTTTTATAGTAGAGGAAAGAAGATACACAAATATGTAATTTTCAATAACAGCATAGTAGTTCTACCACAAAACAAAATGAGAAGAGATACCACAGAGATATAGGAAATTGCATGTCAAATACATGGAATGCATGCTACAGGAATTCAGAGACAGGATGATGTGTGTGGAATGGATGGGTTCAGAAAGGATTTGTCGAGGAAGTGAGGTTGGTCTCTGCACTTAAGAGTCAAAAAGTTTTGGATAGAGAGAAAGATGGGGACCATTATCTAAGACCTAAGGAGAAAATGCACAGAACATGATACAGGGACAAAAGATAGTTTCAGTGTGCTTTGAGGAAATAGTAAGGCATGTGGTTAGAAGGGTAGAAAATAGAAGGCAATAGATGTCATAAGTTATTCTGCTTCCAAGTTTGGGATGAGTATCCCTCCAGGGGCTTGTGGGAAGAGAAGCAGAGATACTTTGTCTGAAAATAGGCAGGCTGAAAGGGCTGACAGCTATGATCTAACTGGTCCTAAAATATTTGACTATTTATCATCAGCTCTAAAAGCTGCAACTGACTCCTTTCTGACTTGGGGCTCTACTCACAAGATTCCTGAGCATTCTAGATATCCCCAGAAGCTACTCAACTTTTTGTTAAAATGTAAAGCTGTTCAGCTGCAAAATTGCAGCCCCTATTATCTTGCTTAGAAAGAAAATGAAGCTACTGTACCAATCTGAAACTACATTTCAAAGGGAAAGTATAACATAATGTGATTTTGAAATAAAGTGTCATCTCAAACTAAGGCTTAGAAATTCACATCCATTTAATTTTTATTACTTGAGAAAACAAAGTGTACCAACTGCAAATGTGAAATATTTTATTAAAGAATTCCTTTATTTTTTCAACCCTGCCTAAGGTAAGCATTCTCAGGTATGTTTTTCATGGTCTGGCCCATGTATGGTAAAAAGAACATAAGATGATGTAGAGACCTTAAGCTTTTTTATTGAATGGAATGGAGAGTAGAACGATCACTTGCTAGGTCTGTCCCAAAGAAACAATTCTGGAGTCAATACACTAATCTGGCCATATGGGAGAAAGAGAGAGGTTCCAAGATGCATGAGAAGAACATCTTTGTTTTGTTCAACATCATTTCTCTGATGCTGAGCATGATGCCTGGTCCATAAGAAAGTGACAGTAAATGGAAGAAAGCACATGTGGAAGAGAAATCATAATTATCAACCAATCTCTAAAATTATGGTGTCTTTATTAAACATGGAGTTTGGTTCAGTTAGTGCCATCACACGAGACTGATCAGATTAAATTCCTTATTTCGTGGAAAAAAAAAAGTGCAAAGAGGAGGAACCAAGTTGAGTGGGACACACAAGAACTTCTCTCCTAATTCTACTATAAAAGGTAAATTGATAAAAGAGGAAAATCAGAAAGATGAAATGATTGCCTAAACTTATGAGGTAATATGTTCTGTGTTAGAAGAGTGCCTCTCATACAAGAAGCCCTAAAAAACTGTTATCTTAAAAAAGTCATTTTGTGCATCCTGGGGTTTGGGTTCATATTTCTTTCTATCAATATTCTTCCATTAATCACTGCTGCCTCTCCCATGGGAATTCCCTCCCCTGCCAATAGTTCAAATATGAATCACATCTTTGAACACAAACTGCTTTGGATACAGAACTGCAAAATTAAGTATTAAAGTTATAAAACTGATGAACAATATTTTCATCTTTCCATGTTCTAATTAGCATTTTTCATTGTTAGGAGCACGTGTAACACACACACATACACACACACTCACACGGAATTGTACTTTATAGGCCAACCATCTGAATTGCTTGGACAGATGCAACAGGATCAGGGGCAACATGACTCTGTGGATATGTACACAGCACTGTATCTGAGGCTTGGACATATTCAGTCATTTCATACCTTTTGATATGGGAAGCCAGAAAAAAATTGTATTAAGTTCTTTCCTTTTTAAACAATACAGAGTAGGAGTTTGATATTCTAAAAATGATATGCATTATTTTAGTAAAGTGTCATCTTTTTGTTGAAAGTGTCCATGCATAATTTTCCCACTTGCTTTAAATGTGGTGTCCTAATTGATAGCCTTTTTGAAGTTAAATAAGCATCAAATAGAGATTCAATGGGTCTGTTATCACCAGGCAATTACATTTGGTTAGTAACCTGGCTATATTCTCTATTCACATAGGACAGCTCTGTAAAAACCCTGGCATTAATTTTATTCAAAGTGACAAAGGAAATATTAAAATTGCAATACAATTTCCTTTATCTTATCTAAATGGGGAAGGCATCTGCATCATGGTATTAACTCACCCAGGGAACAGGAAGTTAAAATACTATTATTTTTGCACAGCGACCTTTGTGCTGCAGTATTTGCTTGGCTCAGAATCATAATTTGGCTGCACACATGTTGTTTACAATATATGGAACTGTAAATGAACAGGAAATCCAATTTTTAAACATATACAATACAACTTGTGGTACCTCCCTATATTTCTCATTTTTATCTGCTAATACTTGAATCAAAATGTTGTCAGTTATTTTGTATCTTCTAAAAGTTTGCTAAATATATATTAATTCTATTCTCACAACTGTAGTAAATGATAAAAAAAACAAAAAACAAATCAGTATACTGACACTAAACAAAAAATAAATTTCTTCAACACCTAAAATCTTTAAAAAACACTTGTGAAATGTCAATTTCAATAAAGTCAATCATTCATTTCAATTTAGAGGTTTAAACAGACAAAATTTTGGCATTAAGAAAATAAATAATAAATATCTAACTCACCCCATCATCTCTTCTAATGTACATATATTAAAGAATACACATTATATGCAGCAAATTTTCCCCAGGAAATGCAAATTAACACTAATTTAAATATGTGAAACTGTTAAATTAAATCTTTGTTTTGATGTCTTGCTCAATATTTATAATTGAACCTGGGTCTCTGCAGTTTGGACATAAAATCCAGAGTCAGTTCGAAACATATATATTGAACACTCACTATGCAGGAAGCATTCGGATTATGAGTAAATCCTCATACGTTTCATTCATTCATCCTTTCAACAACTATTTTTTGAGAGACTACTTACTATAAGGTAAACATTTTTCAAGGTAGTAGAGATTAAACAGTGACCAAATAGTGATGGATTTTTACCCAGTGAATCTTACACTCCAGTGTAGGGAGAAGATATGTAAACTTAAGTTTTCAGTAAAATGTGATGAATGTATGCACAGAATACTCTGGGCCTGAGATCGTGTGTTTTGGGTTATACATAGTATGCTTATAAATACAGTCTTTGCTAGTATCTAGAATAGCATTATCAAAGAGGAAAAATGAAACATCCTTTTTATTATTTGTTATAAAAAGTGAAGTTTGTCTTTTTCACGATAGATGTAGTATAACTTCCTATTCAATACATTTGCATCAAAACGCTTTCAACAATGGTAACTAAATTTTAAGGAAATAATTTTGAGATGATTTCACCATTACGTGTTTCTTTTGATAATTCGACAGACATTATGTAAAAAGACTTCAACTCAATGATTGTATACGATTATAATGATGATTTTTTTAAAGGAAAAATTCAACAGTCTTTAAGTTCAGATATTTATGAAAATAAAATTTTAAAGTGAAATTTATATAAATTCTTTCATGCCCTGAATTCAGAGAAAATTCTAAAGTTACTACAAATTGTTACAATACTAATAAAAATAAACATTTTCATAAATAACGAGATAAATATTGCAAAAAGTCAACAAATAAAATGATAGTATTAAAGTCTTATGAGTAACATTTAATAAAATAATAAATACATAACAACATTAAGGTATAAAAACATATAAAATAACAATTAAAAATATTAATATTAAAAAATCCCTTCTAAAAAGTTAGTTTACAATAGAGCTGTTACCATGTAATTATTTACAAAACGAATACCAAACCATTTTCATCACTGTTTTCTCTGTTTATGCCCAGGACTATACAAACTACTGAGCTACAGAGAACAATTCTTCCCAGAGACTGAATTAAACAAAATCATTATCATGTCATAAGGACTGTCATGTATTTGGACATAATTTGAAAAAACAAGTAACCTATAATATTAAGGAATTTTATTTTATTTTTTGTATTTACATATTTTCTATCTTATATAGAATAGTCCTCCCTTATCTGCAGTTTTAATTTCCAGTTAGTTACCTGCTATCAACAATAGTCCAAAAACATTAAATGAAAAATTTCAGTAATGAACAATTTATGTTTTAAATGCTACACAAAAATTCACACTTTATTCACCTCACTTTATCTCATTACTTAGACATTTTACCATCTTACATCACAAGGGTGAGTACAGAACAAGATATTTTGAAAGAGAAAGAAAGACCACATTCACATAACTCGTATTACATTATATTGTTATTACTGTTATATTTTATAATTAGTTATTGCTGTTAATCTCTTACTATCCCTAATTTATAAATTAAGCATTATCATATGTGAGTACAGAACAAGATATTTTGAAAGAGAAAGAAAGACCACATTCACATAACTCGTATTATATTATATTGTTATTACTGTTATATTTTATAATTAGTTATTGCTGTTAATCTCTTACTATCCCTAATTTATAAATTAAGCATTATCATAAGTATGTATGTATAGGAAAAACAGTGCAGTTATCTCTCATTGTCTGTGAGGGATTCGGTACAGGACCCCTGTAGATACCAAAGTACACTCAAGTCCCTTATATAAAATGGCATAATATTTGCATGTAAGCTATGCACATCCTCCTATATACTTTAAATCATCTCTACATTGCTTACAATACATAATACAATGCAAATGATATGTAAATAGTTCTTATACTGTATTTTTTAGAGAATAATGACAATAAAAATAGCCTCTACATGTTCATTACAGATGAAGTTTTTTTTTTTTTAAAAGATGACCGGTAAGGGGATCTTAACCCTTGACTTGGTGGTGTTAGCACCACGCTCAGCCAGTGAGCAAACCAGCCATCCCTATATGGGATCCAAACCCGGGGCCTTGGTGTTATCAGCACCGCACTCTCCCGAGTGAGCCACGGGCCGGCCCCAGATGAAGTTTTTTAAAATATATTTTTTATCCTTGCTTGGTTGAATCTACAAATGCAAACCCCATGGATACGGAAGGCTGACTGTATGTATAGGGTTCAGTACTATCTGCATTTTCAGACATCCATGGAGAGTCTTGGCACATATCTCCTGCAAATGAGCAGATAAGGGGAGACTACTGTAAGTATGATAAAAAATGAATAAAATTAAGGAGCAGAAGCCACTAGGAGTTCACAAAATTTACACATATGTGCATGTGGCAGAAAATGTAACTAGTAATGTGGGGTTATTTTACTCACTTCTTATTTTCTCTTTTAATAGTGAGCACAAAAGTAACAATTATAATATTACTGATATCATCCTTTTTAAAAAGGTTTTCTTTTTTTATTAATAAGAAATGCTCAGTCCTTTAAAGTTGAGTGCTTTGTTATAACATGTATGATAATATTTACATTTCTATGAAATTAAATCACATTGCTCAAATTTTAGTAATAATTTAAACAGTATTATTCTTAACATTAAATATGACAAACATGAGTTTTGTCAAATAATGCTAAATGTAATAGAAACTGGTTTTTGTATCTGAAGATGAACTTTATGAATTCACATGAAATTATTTTTGAAATTAAACTATATATGTGAAGGAATGGAGGAATACTATAAATACTTCAATTATTTGCACTTTTTATTATGTTTCCATATGGCCCCAAGTAGAAAAATATATTTTCCCCAGTTCTTCATAGTTTCCACACTACACATCAGTCCAAGCCCAAAATAGGAGGATACTTCAAAAAGTTCATGGAAAAATAGAATTAAAAGATAATACAAATCTTTCCATGAACTTTTTCAAGTATCCACATGCAACCTTATATTGCTATGCTCATTAAGCATACATATGTGCCTCTGATTTTAAATACATACAATGTTCCTAAGCTAACATTTTCCCACATAGCACTTTTATACCTTTAACACAGACAAAAATGTATTCTTCCATAATTGATGTGCTTTAGTTACATAAAATTATTCAGTCTCAAGTCTTTGGTCTCAGGAGGACAAGATAAAGATGATAGATAGAAAAATGGAAGATAATTCTTGTGTGACTGGAAGTGTTTCCTGCTACCATTAATTTTAGCTTGCTTAATGAAACAATAATGTAATTTTTTTGATGTTTGTCATCTCTGTCAATAAACTCTGACTCAAATGATTTCAAAAAAGTTTAGCATGAGAAAATAAAGCAATGTAGCAATTCTACTTTGTTAACCTATATTTTAGGTCAGTTAAATATCTAACACACTTTTTTTTTCATTTAGCTTTTTGTTGTACCCTAAAAATCTGGAAAAAAAAATATGGTGGTCTATGTTGTACTAGGTTTAGAATTGGAAAGAAAAAGGTTTAGAAATTGAGTTGCTTAAAGCAAATTGACTTCTTGAAGAGAACATAAAGAATAAAAGTTAGTAAACTTGGGCAGATATAACTTCTGATGTGATCTAGTTGTTAAATTAATATGCAATAATGAGCTTTGGGCCTGAGTAATTCAAAATTAGAGTTTAATATTAAAAATGACATATTTATTAGAGTATCTCATGTCAATAGTACATTTACAGGAAATTTAAAAATTTAAAGATCATTTTAAGTAGATATTTGGGCTTGTTGCACAGTATTAAAAATATATAATACATAAAATTAATGTTTCTCTGCACACTTTTGGTACGTATTTTTTCTTCTGTTGAATTCTCATGCTAACAGAACTTTTCATAAATACATGTGAGTATCTGTGCAATTTTTTCAAAATTGTCGGGTCCGCTGCCAGCAGCCGACCCATACAGCTCTAGCCTTGTTCCTTTCAGTGGGCGAGCGAACGGCCCAGGATTCCTCTTTCCCTCTGGTCCCCTTTTGAAGGAGACAGGGGAAGAGAGCCATGAAGAGAGGTGAGCACACCACCAGCCCCAAACCAGCCCATTTAAAGGACACTCAGATGCGGTGGGGGTTCTGTCAAGCAGTTCCGTTTATTAACACACAGCATTGGCTTTTAAAGGTAAATGGCAAAGGCAGGTTTTTTACATCCTCCCATCAGCTTAAGGGTTAAGGGCATGCATCCTGTCTCAATACCTAGCTATTGCAATTATGCAGTGTTCACAAGTGTGGCCAATAAGGGCTAAGGCAAGGTTCCCGCAGACTCTCCCACCCTGCTTTCTCCCACCACCGTCTTAGGCTGCCACTAATCCACTTGTAATGTCACTTTAAGGTGGTGTTAGTTTTATAAAGGCCCAACAAAAATATCTAATTCACAAAATTATTTTTGAAGATTACATTTGAGAATGTGCAACGCAGTGCTTAGCTTTTTCCCTGAGACATAGAGAGCACTTAAAAGTAGTTATTAATATGCCATATTTCATTTTCTTTTATGATTGATAGGTTTTTATATTAGGTTTTATTACTGTGTAACAAATTACCACACACGTATCATCCTAAAATAACAGTCCATCTTTAGCTCACAGTTCTGTTGGGCAGAGGGCGGTCACAGCATGGCTCAAGTTCTCCACTCAGGGTATGACAAGATTGAAACCCTGGGGCCAGCTGGGCTGAATTATGGAGACTGGAGAGAAATCTGCTTTGAAGCTCATTTATGTTGTTGGCACAATCTAGTTCCTCTGGTTTTCGTAGTGAAGTCCTCATTTATTTTACACTTGGACTTCTCCATCTTCAAGTCAGTAGTGGTGCATTATGTAATTCTTATGTTTACAGTCTCTAATATCTTTTGCCATCAGCCAGAGAAATCTCCCTGCTTTTAAAACACTCACATGATTAGGTCAGGCACACCTGGATTTTGTCTCACTTAATTCAAAGTTAGTGATTAGTAACTTAATTACATCTGCAGACAAAGTGATGGAAATTACAGAGACCAAATTAATGTTCCACCCACCACACCCAGGTCTCAAATTACATAAGATATAGTCTTACTGTATTTATAGTTCATCTAAGAACCCAAACTGAATATTTCAAAAGGTCAAAGGAACCATAAAAACTTGTTACTCCCTCAGATACACTGAAAACTAAGAGCTGATTTACCAAGTAGAATGGTGAACATGTTGGCACAATCAGAAATTGACATGTTGCTCTTTTTACTTTTGACAACTATCGTTGATAGATCATACAAGACCAATACACATAGAAAAGCATGCAGAGTAACACAAATAGTACATGAAGAGCTCTTGCATTTCTTGCTCTTATTAAAACTACACTAAGGGGCCAGCCCCGTGGCTCACTTGGGAGAGTGTGGCGCTGGTGACGCCAAGGCCGTGGGTTCAGATCCTATATAGGGATGGCCGGTGTGCTCACTGGCTGAGACACCAAGGGGTTATGATCCCCTTACCGGTCCAAAAACAAACAAACAAACAAAAAACTACACTAAGCCTTGTTTAGCACAACTGGAAAGTTTAATGTCAATTATCATCATTTCTGTATTCTTTGTTTTATTTTTCTAATTAATCATGGTATATGCTTTTCCACGTGATGGAAGATATTTTGAGGTCTAGTATTTGAAAGAAAAAGTCAATTCATGTAATACTGCTTAACTCTAAAAAGGAACTAGACAGCCCAAGCCCTTACAGATCACTCTTGACTTTGATTTAGCCTCCACACAGTTAGTAGGAAAAGAGAAAATGCTTCCAGCATCATAAATTTCAGTGTTATGATGATCTATCATCTTTCACCTGACTTGAGGAAACCAGAGCTCGCCTATGTTAAACACTGTTCATTCCCACAATCAGCATGCACTAAGCTTTACTACTTACGAGGTACTGTGATAGAAGACATACAATGAATAATAGGTGCTGCCTTTAGAGAACTTATAATGTATTGTGGAGATGAACGTGAAAACAAGACATCAAAGCTTGGTGTGAGAAAGTGAATAACTGAAGTGCAGATATAGGAAAAGCTTCAAACTGGTGTATAGCTCACAGGAGATCTGGAGACTGGAAACATGGTAAACATAGGATAGCATTCCAGAGAGAGGGAAAGCTTAGGTGAAGATACGATACAATGGCGTGGTTTAGCATGAACAACCTGGGGAGAGCTGCCAAGTTCAACAACAGGTGTGTGAGTGCAAGGTAAAGACTTGGCGCAGATGAGATTGAAGAGGAAAACCAAGGCTATTTTAAAAGTGCCACCTTAAAAATTGTAGAGTTTATCTCCAAGGTGAGTACTTTTCAAATGAGGCTCTACAACATGTTCATTAGTGAGCGATTTAAAAATTTAGATTCCTAGACTCCACAGCAAACTGGGAGTTTATATACATATATGCATTTAAAAGTTTTCTAAATGATGTACATTGATACAGTCAAACCCCAGAACAAGATTTGTGAATGTTGTTATAAGTGATTATGCTGTTTATTCCCCATCAGTCCCCAAATCATTTTTTCACCCTTCTCTGCCACACTTGGTGGGTGGCAAGGCTGAATGCTATGGGCCACACCACTCTTGCCCTCGCGTATTCTGANTTTCCTGCTTGGGCTGATGAATTGATCACCCTTCTCTCTTCCTGTTTAGCCTTGATTCTGGCAGTGGCAGAACGTTTTCTGCTGCTCCTGCTGAGCAGGTCAGCTTCTAAGACTCCTCTTTGACAGACTCGAGTAAAACCAGTTCATCCTCTTGACGTGTCAAGTCTGTGGGTGGCTTCTAGGCAATGTTAGACCCTGACTGCCACTCATATCTGCTTGGTTCCCTCAATCAATAAACATGGAATTATTTTCAGTTATGCCTTTCTATCTGAGGACTCTGTTTCTTGTTGGGATTCAGGCAGATACAGGATGGTTTATAAGCATAGGGTTAGCACAGTCAGAGTTGTGTTTGGCGTAGTGGCAGCAGTTTGAGGGTTGCATCAAGGTAGGGGAACAAAGCAGGGATGCCACATACACGACTACAGGTGAGAGATGGTCAGTTTCTGGAAATTGGAATCAGAAGATATTTAGGTCTTGAAATTCCCTTGGCTTTGTTACTATTGAATGGAGAGGTAGTGGGGAAAGGAGTGAGGACAAAGACCACATTATGGATAATTCCACAATTGTACTACTTGCTTGTGAGTGTGCATGGAGATATATAGACATAGAAATAGATATAGACACAGATTTCAATATAATTAGAAGTGTAGATACAGATATAGGTAGAACAAGTTGTATTTGGAGAATGGTCACATGCAAATTACTTTATTATTAGAAATGACAATTAGTCTGTGACTTTTTCCAGTATTCAGAGAACAATATAGAAGCTAAGAGCAGAGGGGAGAGTATTCGTGGTGAGATACAGTCCATTTTATGAATTATATGCCTTCTGCATGCATGCCACATGCATCTTCCCAGAATGAAGGAGAGGTAGCAAGGTTTTTTTATATTTTTATAAGATCACAGTTGATGGATTTTGTCACTATAAATAGTAAAAGGGCTGAAGGTACATAGTGTAAACTAGAGAAGACTCCTGTTTTCTGATCCCAAAATATTTTTAAATGAAAAAGGTACCAGAATTTTATCAAGTCTTTTCCAAGGTTCCACACTTGTAACAGAAGGTTTGAGATGAGCCAGGTAATTCAGTTTCTGCCATGGCAACAGTAAAACCACAGGACATTCAGACACGAACATTTCTTGGAAAAGCTATGTCCATGCTATGATGGGTGCCAGTAAAATA